>NC_141599.1:46836020-46991853 GCF_047967505.1 Dipteris shenzhenensis
CATAATCGTCTTAAGTAATTAATTGTCTTTTCGCTCTTTACTCGCTCTTGTGTTTGTTTTTGTTTTTGTGTTTGTGTTTGCATTTGTCCAACCTCCCCAAACTAGACATGGCATCACGTCGCACATCCACCGAGTACAGAAGCCCTCATAGGAGGAGACATCATTATCTATACTCTCCAGAGGACTTTGATTCCACTCAGCCGACTCCTCAGGGGCCTACCCCTGTGACTATCCCTAGCTTGGACTCCTCTCATGCCTAGCACTGTGACCACCCTTCAGGGAACTCTTTTGCTAGCAGCCCATGGCTTAACTGGGAGTCCTGACGAGTTTTTCGCATAGATGAGCGATGTGGAGGTAGCGAGATTCTTCTCTCTGCTATCATAGAAGACTCAACTATTCCCTCTCCTACACCCCTCAGGGGTAGATCAGGGCCATTGATGGCTGGACCTACTCGACAGCCATCCCCTCTAGCCCCTTTGATCGAGGGGTCATCACCTGGGCATACCCATCATAAGGGAGGAAGAGTAGGAAGGGTCGAGGCTACTGTGGTGACTCGAGGGCTGTAGACGAGTTAGAACACTCACATTCCTACAAGTCTCCACTTGGTCATGAGACCTAGTACCAGTCAGGTCCCTTGCCCTCTCCCACTCCCACTCCCTCTGCTACTCCTCGCTCCATAAGTGCTCATAGTACCACCCCTCGCTCTAGCTCTGCTACTGCCACTCTCATGACTCCTTTCCTACCGAAGGACCTGTACTATGAAGTCACTATGGGTGGAGAGATAATAGAAAATAAAAAGGCCTCAGAAGTGCTAGCCACCATGAGGTGGTTGATGAGCCACCACTTCAAGAGCGACATAAATATTGACTGGCAGTGCTAGGATGATGAAAAGAAGAAGTCAGTCATCAAGGAATTGAAAAGACAATACCCTAACCCCTCCAATTGGGAGTTCAATGACAATTACATGTGTAATGTCTTGAAGCATCGTAGGTCAACCTTGCAAACTTCTATCGCAAAGGGGAAGACTAAACCCAGCTGGGCGGACAAAGCTAACTGGACGTTTTTGAAGAAGGAGTATAGGGACCAACCCCAAAAGTTCGACAGTCAGAGGAGGGTTGCAAGGAGATGGCTGGACACCGTAGGTGCTTCGCACCTCGGCAGTGGGGTGGACGGGCCGCATTCGAGGCATGGGTGGTAATTCTACTTCTTCTCATTTAATTTATCATTCTATTTGTTTTATTACATATTGCATGCACTTTATCTAACTCTCATAATTTGGGTCCACCGCAAGTTGCAATGGGTTGCCTTCCCACAAACAAAGAGACGAGATGCGCATTTTGCATAGGAGCGAAGTCGTGGTTTATTGAGATGGAGTTGCAAGGAGCGACAGTTGATTGGGCTGAGGTGCTCACTCGGTATAAGTCTACTCCTACTTGTAATCTCACTTTTTAAATTGTTTTATCCTTTAAGTTCCAATCTAATTTCCAATTAATATGGTTACACTCTTAGGGTGGAAGCTTGAGCATCCCATCAGCGGAGGTGAGCGGTGATGATGAGGAGGCAGGTATCGAGGGATTTGGCTTAGATGGCTTCGAAAAGGGCCAGGGATTAGGCGTAGCTCACGAGGGCCAGAGATCAAGCCAGCGCGACCCTGACAATGACTCCGACGATTTGGATGAGCAGTAGTAGTAGTAGTAGTATTAGTAGTCACTACAAGGCATAGGCCCTTTTCCGACGAAAATACCGACGCTTTTTACATTAAATTTTTTTTTTTTCACGAGCGCAAAAGTCGTTATAAAAGTCGCTAAAAGCGTCGGAAAAGAACCGTCGCTATATAGCGACGTTGTTAAACGTCGCTATATAGCGACACTACTAATCGTCGCTATATAGCGACACTGGTAAACGTCGCTATATAGTGACGATTAACAGAAGTAAAAAAAACAGCATTAGTGGGGCCTAACAGGGCCATAGCAAGCCCTGTTTTGCCCCACTAATGCTTTTTTTTTTTTAATTACAAAAGAAAGTTTGTTATTACAAAAAGTAAAGAGGGGAAAAGAGACATATGCTCATGCTTATGCATGAGCATATGTCTCCTTCTCTTATGCTCATGCATAAGCATAAGCATGAGCATATGTCTCCTTCTCTTATGCTTATGCATAAGAGAAGAGAAGAAGAGGGAACGGAAAGAGAGATTGGAAAGGGGGAAAGAGGGAAAGAAAGAGAGAAGAAGAGGGAAAGTAAAGAGGGAAAAAGAGACATATGCTCATGCTTATGCATGAGCATATGTCTACTTCTCTTATGCTCATGCATGAGCATAAGCATGAGCATATGTCTCCTTCTCTTATGCTTATGCTTATGCATATGCATAAGCATAAGCATAAGAGAAGGAGACATATGCTCATGCTTATGCTCATGCTTATGCTTATGATTATGTATGAGCATAAGAACATGAGCATGAAAGAGGGAAAAGACGGTGGAAAAGAGGAGAAGAGAGAAGAAGAGGGAACGGAAAGAGGGATTGGAAAGGGGGATAGAGGGAAAGAAAGAGAGAAGAAGAGGGAAAGTAAAGAGGGAAAAAGAGACATATGCTCATGCATGAGCATATGTCTCCTTCTCTTATGCTCATGCATAAGCATAAGCATGAGCATATGTCTCCTTCTCTTATGCTTATGCATAAGCATAAGCATTATGCTCATGCTTATGCGTATGCATGAGCATAAGAGAATGAGCATGAAAGAGGGAAAAGAGGGGGATAAAGAGAGGAAGAGAGAAGAAGAGGGAAAGTAAAGAGGGAAAAAGAGACATATGCTCATGCTTATGCATGAGCATATGTCTCCTTCTCTTATGCTCATGCATAAGCATAAGCATAAGCATGAGCATATGTCTCCTTTTCTTATGCTTATGCTTATGCTTATGCATGAGCATAAGAGCATGAGCATGAAAGAGGGGGGGAAAGAGGAGAAGAGAGAAGAAGAGGGAAAGGAAAGAGAAATTGAAAAAGGGGAAAGAGGGAAAGAAAGAGAGAAGAAGAGGGAAAGGAAAGAGGGAAAAAGAGACATATGCTCATGCTTATGCATGAGCATATGTCTCCTTCTCTTATGCTCATGCATAAGCATAAGCATGAGCATATGTCTCCTTCTCTTATGCTCATGCATAAGAGGAGTCTTATGCATAAGCTTCTCTCTTCTCCTCTTTCCCCTCCTCTTTTCCCTCTTTCATGCTCATGCTCTTATGCTCATGCATAAGCTGCATAAGCTGAGAGCATGAGCATGAAAGAGGGAAAAGAGGAGGGGAAAGAGGAGAAGAGAGAAGAAGAGGGAAAGAAAAGAGAGTTTGGAAAAGGGGAAAGAGGCAAAGAAAGAGAGAAGAAGAGGAAAAGGAAAGAGGGAAAAAGAGACATATGTCTCCTTCTTTTATGCTCATGCTTATGCTTATCCTTATGCATGAGCATAAGAGCATGAGCATGAAAGAGGGAAAAGAGGGGGGGAAAGAGGAGAAGAAGAGGAAAACGAAAGAGGAAAAAAGAGGGGGAAAGAGATTGAAAGATTGAAGGAGAAGGAGAAGGAGAAGGAGAGGAGGGAAAGAAGAGGAGAGAAGAGGGAAGAGAGGGGAAGAGAAGGTTCCTACGCCCATCACTGCAGCTAGCACTTAAGGCGCTAGCTGCAAGCCAATGCAAATTAGAAAAATAACAAATGGAAAAAAGAGGAAGCACTTACTTGGAATAGTACGTCCCGCTCGGTGTTTTGTGGACTGGCCCTACAAAAGAGAAGAGTCTTCTTTCTTTCTTAAAATCTTGTTTTTTGTTTCAATCCTTTGAAATCAAGCATGAAAACTAGTAATCAAGCATGAAAACTAGTAAGGAGCTTTAGCAATACAAGGAGAAGCACTCACAAAACGAAATCTCACAGAAAACCTACCTACATTGTTCAAAGAGACTCACCTCTTCAAAAACTTCCTTTCAAGAAACCAAAGAGGGAGAAGGGTGGAGGGGGAGCACAAGAGCTAGGAGAGGGGTGAGTAGTGGTGAGGAGTGGAGAATGGAGTGGGAGGTTGTCGGAAATAGGTGGGAGGAGAGATCGCTTTGCTTACAATAGAAATTAGAGAGTGCAAAAGAAAGCGCCGCGCATCGCGACGGGTTTTGGTTTAAATCCACAGCGTCGCTATATAGCGACGCTTTTCCGTCGCTATATAGCGACGCTTTTCCGTCGCTATATAGCGACTCTTTAGTGTCGCTATATAGCGACCTTTACCATTAAAAAACTCAAACCCTAAAAGTCGCTATATAGCGACGTTTAACCCTAAAAGTCGCTATATAGCGACTTTTAACCCTAAAAGTGGCTATATAACGACCTTTAACCCTAAGTGTCGCTATATAGCGACACTTATACCTTAAAAGTATCAATTCAAGGCACTTGATCTAAGAAGAGAGGGAAGGAGCTCATGGGTGGCTAATTTTTGGATCTTAAAAGATTTCCTTGCATTTTGTATTGTGACTTTAGAGGTGTGCAGATGGAAGGGACATGGTGGTGCACATGGTGATGGATCATCAAAAAGTCATTGCTATTTGAGTTCATTATTAATATTGCATGCGTACACGACACGAAATCTTGAGACAGGATGAGGAGGGTGGTGTGCATATACCTTCACACTACCAATGTGGATATGAAGATAGAGATCATGTGGATATGAAGATGCCACTACCAATGCCGGATCCAATTGATCCAAATGGATTTAGAGAAGAAGATGAAGATCACAATACGAGCCAAGACGAAGATGTGCATAATGACATCATATGGGAGGAAGATGGAGATCATGATATTAAGGAAGAAGATGATAATCATCAAGAATCACCCGACTTTATTGAAGAAGATGATCAAGTCTATGGTGAACGTACGATGATGATATAGGAGATCAACTCAATATAGAGTTGGAGATAGACTTGTTTGGCACACTAGACTTGGCTCAGGATGAAACCAAGTCTCAAACGTAGACATGATTATATGAGCTTCAAACTTGATGTACATGTTCTTGTACTTTTATTCTTTTAAAGGATCAAACATGTACATGCTCTCGTATTTTTATTCTCTATGAGATCAAACATGTATGAAAATTTAAAAAATTTTGTCATTGGAAAAAACTAACTTTTAAGGCCTATATGAGTAAAAAACATCTCTGAAAAACGTCGCTATAACATAGTATCTTAGTGTCGCTATATAGCGACTCTTAAAAGTCGCTATATAGCGACCTTTATAATCGTCGCTATATAGCGACTTTTGCTTAACGTCGCTATATAGCGACGCTTTACGGGACGCGCTTTTCATACCGACGATTAGTGCCCCATCCGTGCTAAGCGTCGGTACGTAAACGTCGCAATAGGATCCGTGTGTAGTAGTGAGTGGTTCTTTTTTGACATTAATAGCGACGTAAATAGCGACTTTTTTGCCCATTAAAAAAAAACTTTTTAGTGTAAAAAAGGTCGGTATTTTTGTCAGAAAATGGCACATGCCTTGTAGTGTTATGATATGTGTACTTAAGCATGGGGAGCCTTTAGAAGGAGTAAAATAGCAACCTTCATCTTGTCATTTACAAAAAACACACAATCTAAACTCAAGCGTTTCTACCCAACCAATCCACAATGACTTTAATGCGGTTATAGTGTTCAAGATGCGGTTATGACGTATGCATTTAGTTGATGTCTTGTTCAGATGTTTGTTAGGTTCACGTCCAAAACAGTTTGAGGATTTGCCATTCATAACTTTTTAATAAAAGGACTACTATTGAGGTTTGTAGGGAGATTGGGTTCAGTTGATGTCCTATTCCTCTCCTATTCACATATTTGTTAGGTTCACGTCTGAAACGGTTTGAGCATTTGCCATTCATAACTTGTTAATGAAAGGACTACTATTGAGGTTCATAGGGGGATTGGGCAATAGGTCTTAAGGAAGTCTATGTTGTGCCTCATATTGTTTCTCCATTTTTTATGACGAGATCATCAAAACATTGAATACAAATGAGATGCAAATTTACCACAATTGCAACTATGAGTTACATAACACCTACCTCCATAAAGTTTGTGCAAACTCTCTATGAAATGTCATAATAAATCTAGGCTTACAACCCTATTTTCTTAAATGCCTTGTGCATATTTTTGTTTGAGGGATTTGTTGGGTTATGAATTTTTTACAAGTTTAGTGTTATGGTTATTTCTGTATAGTGCACAGAGAAAACTTATTCTCATTATAACCGAAATTTGTGTAATAGGGATGTTCTCTGAGTGTGACAAGTCTATATGAGAGGGAACTTTCATACCAACCAAAATGTATGAGGTAGAAAAGTCAATTGGGTGAATTAGTTCTCTTTGAGTGCTTCGTAAAGTTGAAAGATTGGTAATCAGAGCATGATTATGTTGTGGGAGAGAAGAGCAAATTCAAAATGAGAACAAAAGGGTTGGTTGTAATTTGGTTGAGATGAGGACATTCTCGTAAGGTTTGGTTGAAGCAAACCGCTTTCAGTCTTGTGGCACCTAATTGCTTGTGGTGCTCTAGTCACTAGTGATGTTGACTCATGCTAACAATGGTGTTGATTTTGTGCATGTGAGGAAAAAGAGAACTAACAAGTAAATGACCTTGATTCATGCAAGCTAAGAAAGGTTAGTCGAGTTGAATTTGTGCGCGTGCACAAAAAGAGCTACTAAATGACCTCTCTTCCTCCAAACGAAGAAAAGGTTGATAAAAGAGCAAACCAAGAACAAGAAAGGTCGCATGGAGTGCATCCTGACCGTCTATTAGTACGTCCAAGTCTTATGAGGCATGTGAACCGTCCAATGTCCGTCGGATCCTAGGGGGTTTATTAAAACTCGCATACAGTGAATCGCAACCGTCCTTAAGCCGCATCTGGACCGTCCAATGCCCGTCCGATCCGAGGTGACGGTTTAGCAAGACAAATTTCATCTCTGCCTCGCATGCAGTGCATCGCAACCGTCCATCAATACGTCCAAGGCTCCATGACGCATCGGAACCGTTCAATGTCCGTCGGATTCAAGGTCATAGAGACATGTAATCCCTGGCTCGCATGCAGAGCATCGCGACCGTCCATGGGTACGTACGAGGCCCCATGAAACATCTGAGTCGTCCAAAGTCCGTCGGACCATCGGCACTTGGCTATGGCGTGTTCTGCTGCCCTTCCTGCTGCTCCGTCCAAAGTCCGTCGCCTCTTCTTCTCCTTCTGCTCCCCTTTGCTCCTCCTCGCCCACTCCCGCCCCCTCCTCCCCTCTGATTTGCCCCCCCTCCCCTTCGCTTCCCAATCCCCCTTCCTCCTCTCCCTCTTCCTCCAATCTTGGCACTCCCAGTACCCCCACAAATCCCTCCTCCGTTCCCTCTTCCATTGCTTCTGGCAAGACCTTTCCACCACTGCTCTCCTCGCCCTCCTCAAAGGCCTCGGCATCCTCTCTGGTCCCGTTTTCCTCTACTTCTTCGTCGACTGTCTCTCTCGCAATCCCGCAACCACGTTCCCCCGTGAAGGTATCATCCTCATAGCTTCCCTGCTCGTCATCAAGGTCGTCGAAAATCTCGCCCAGAGACATTGGTACTTTGGTGTGAGGATCTTAGGAGCCAAAGTGCAGTCCACCATGATGGCCGTCATCTATCACAAGGAGCTGTCTTATATGTCTAGCCGCGGAACGTCCGTGCACAACACAGGGGAGGTTGTCAACTACATATCAGTGGACGCCTATCGTCTTTGCGAATTTGCCTGGTTTCTGCATTGGAGCTGGCTGGTGCCTCTAACTATTTTGGCAGCATTGGGCATAATCTTCGCAATCGTCGGCGTTGCTGCAATTCCTGCTGTGATCCTCATTGTAGCAGTTAGCCTTTGCCTTACCCCGCTCATCAAATCGATGCAGCAATCTCAACGAAAATACATGCAAACTCAAGATGAGAGACTAAGAGCGACCACTGACGTCTTGATGGGAATCAAAGTCATCAAATTGCAAGCATGGGAGGAGAAGTTCTATGCTTTCCTCCAGCAGAAGCGAGATGTCGAGTTGAACTGGCTCGCCGACACAATACATAAGCGAAACTACGCCACGGTTCTTTACTGGATAATGCCCATGGCCTTCACGTGCTCTGTGCTCGTGGCCTGCCTCTTTCTCAACATATTGCTAACCTCCACCATCGTTTTCACTGTGCTGGTGACCTTTGGAACCATTCAGGATCCTATTCAAATGATGCCGGAAATCTGTGCCGCAATAATTCAAGCGCAAGTTTCGGTACGCCGCTTAGAAAACTTCTTGCAGGACGTCCAGGAATCGGAGATGGAAGTACACGTTGAAAGGGAACCTAGTCAATTTGTCTCTGAGCACGCAATCGTTGTGCAAGGTGCCGTTACGAGTTGGAATCCCAACGACTCAAGGCCTTCCCTCAGCGATCTCAACCTTGTGTTGAGACGGGGGGTTAAAGTTGGTGTGTGCGGAGCAGTCGGTTCTGGGAAATCTACACTTCTTCTCTCCCTTTTGGGCGAGGTGCCAAGGTTGGCTGGCACTGTAAGTCGTGACTGTTCTTAAATCTCTTGTGACAGCAGTTGTATCGTCTCGGATCCGAAAGAACAATCGGAATTTGTATTTGTGCGAGTCTAACGTACGTTCTCCTTTGTTCCAGGTACAGTTGTATGGCAGCGTGGCATATGTGTCTCAAACACCATGGATTCAAAGCAGGACAGTCCGAGACAACATAGTGTTTGGAAAACCGTTGGACATGGTGCGCTACAGAAATACATTGCGCGTTTGTGCACTAGACGACGATATAAGAAATTTGAGCCACGGAGACCTCACAGAGGTTGGGGAAAGGGGAATCAGCCTGAGTGGCGGTCAGAAGCAGCGAATTCAGCTGGCTAGGGCGGTATATAACGACGCAGACATCTACCTCCTGGACGACCCTCTCAGCGCAGTTGATGCACAGACAGCTTCTATTCTTTTTTATGTACGAATTTCAGTGTCTTCATGAGAGTAGTCTTCACATTCCATGCTCTCAGGCCCTGCGAAACTATAGCTGCCATGTTATTAATCAAGGTCACTTCATTCGGGCAGGATTGTATGATGGGAGCACTCGGAGAGAAGACAGTCCTTTTGGTCACGCATCAAACAGAATTTCTATCGTCAATGGACAGTATTCTGGTGAGTCCGTTTCCGATTCATGGACGGTGCAAGTTTCTTTCGGGCTGGATGATTTGAAACCTAACAAGCTTTGGTAAATAAACGACGCATCACGTTCGCATTGTTCGATTCGGTTTCATAATGGCTCGTTACATTTAGCTGCTAATTACAGGTGATGGAACATGGGAAAATCAAGCAGGCAGGCTCACACAACGATTTGCTGGTTTCTGGCCAAGCACTGTTTGAGAAGCCGGGCTCGGCACACAAAGAGGCGTTGCCGTCGGTGGTGGAGAATGGCGACGGTGCACCAGCCGGTCTGGTTGATGGTAAAGCTATTGATTATGCACCTCGAATCGAAAAAACTGAAATCCAAAGTCCAGAATGCTTGTTGAGTCCGACGCAACTGGTGATGGACGAGGCCATGGAGTCGGGCAAGGTAGGGATGAAGCCCTATATCCACTATACACAGATTGCCAAAGGGCAAGTCGTTGCCACAACGATGGTAATCGGGCAGCTGATATATTCCGTCGCGCAGCTCTACAGCAACTTATGGTTAGCCAAGGGAGTTTCTGACTCAGAATTATCGTCCGAAGTTCTGATCGAAGTATATGCTGGCCTCTCCTTAGTTTGTGTCATCTTCTTCGCCTTACGCAGCCACATGGTCGTGACCTTAGGCCTGAAAGCTTCCAAGGCCTTCTTCACAAAATTGATGACTTGCATCATGAGAGCCCGCATGGGTTTCTTTGACGCGACACCTTCGGGGAGGATCCTTAATCGGGTATAGTTGTGGAAGGCTTTGTTCATGACAAATTTGCCAAAATTTGCCTTGCCTCAGATATATTATACCATTTTCCTGTTATGGCGTTGATAGGAATTGTGTATAACGGAAAAGAAATCTCTCTATTTTGAAATGTTTCAAGGTGTCGGTGGACATGAGCGTGCTGGATCTTGACGTTCAATTTGGTCTGGCTACCTTCCTTGGAACTGCTTTTGATGTTGCCTGCATACTTGTTGTCATCTCGATCGTGACTTGGGAGATTTTGCTTTGCGTTATTCCTGTGCTTTTCCTTGCTCAATATCTCCAGGTTTGCTCCACCTCAATCGCAAGATTTTACTGACCATTGTGCAAGATTGCCTGACAATATCTTGATAAAAATGTGGGCAATGTTACAGCGCTACTATGCAGTTGCAGCTCGTGAGTTGAATGGGATCAACTCGATAACGAAGGAACCTGTGATTAACAGTTATGCAGAGACTATGACTGGCAATGTAACAATACGAGCGTTTAAGGAGTGTAAGAGATTCAAAAAGCGCAACTGGCAGCTCATTGATCGAGATGCAAGTGCATACATCTACAGATTTGCAGCTCTAGAGTGGATGGTCGTTCGGATCGAGTTATGCTCCACTGCTGTACTTGTCGTCGTTGCCGTTCTTGTGCTTTATCGAAAAAATTTATCAGCAGGTGACGCTAATTTCATGCAAGTTGCTTTTCACGGATATATCCTGAGCCGATTTGGATTTTCACAGTTCAATCACCATCGGCTGAGAGATTTGCAATAGTCTCTTAATGCTGCAGGGCTTGCGGGATTGGCTGTTACTTTTGCGCTTGCATTGAACAATTCTCTTGTGGTTTTCTCAATCCGGCAAAGCTTCCTGGCAATTTTCAGTGTTTCAGTCGAACGCATCAAACAGTATATGGAGCTACCAGCAGAAGCACCTGTAAAAATAAAAGAAAGTAGACTCCCTCCTGCGTGGCCGCACAAAGGAAAAGTTGAATTTGAGAACCTGCAAGTAAGGAAAATGATAGCGTATTGCAATACAATGTTGTCTATGTCGATGATCTGCGTTACGTTTCTGGCTCTGCCTCCTGTATCGTTCATCGAGTCTTGTCCTCAAATTAATTAGCATGTTTTAGAGACTACAATTCAGCGATTTTTTTTTTACAGATCCGTTACAGGGAGTGCTCTCCATTGGTTTTGAAAGGAATCACATGCATCTTCTATGGTGGCCAAAAAATCGGTGTGGTTGGCCGCACTGGAAGTGGGAAGACAACCTTGATCAAGGCTCTTTTCCGTCTCGTGGAGCCATGGGATGGCAAGGTCTGCATAGACGATATAGACATAACTTCAATCGGGTTGCACGATCTACGATCTAGACTGGGAATCATACCGCAAGAGCCGGTATTATTTCAAGGAACAGTTCGCACAAATCTGGACCCGTTGAATGAATACTCTGACAATCAAATTTGGGAGGTAGGACGACATTAACGCTCGCACATCCATCCTCTCGTTGTGAGATTGTAATTTGTTGTTGTTCTGAAGTGATCAGTCTAGTTGCCATTTTCATGTTTCGTATATATGCGAATTGTACATGAACAAGCTTTAAATCTGGAATGCAACATTTCAGACACTGAGGAAGTGCCAGCTTGCTCAAGTGGTGGAAAGGTTACCCCTTCGACTTGAGTCGCCAGGTGAGATCGTGGTTGAAGCAGGGCTGATTACACAGTAAATGGTGTAATATTTAGAAACATGGCTGTTGTTGGATAAGAGAGCTCATCATTGCATGCTTGAAGCTTGCATGAACTAATCAAAGCATTAAAATAGAAATTTGAAGGTTACGTCGTGCCTGCTTCTCGCTAGTTATTCAATCTGTCCATCAAGGAGTCAGAAGTGCACCTCAAACGAAAGAAAGGGCTCACAACTGTGTAATATTTGAAAGGGATGCCTGCAACCAAACATAGATAAGAACTCAACCATCTAAATTACTTAAGATCTCCAGACAAATAGATACGACAACTAAACTATCTCGATTCTACAAGCCGCTTATCCTCAGCAAAATATCATCCTCCATGAGTGCAGTCAGCGATCAAGGGGAAAATTGGAGTGCCGGGCAAAGGCAGCTCTTCTGTCTAGGTCGTGTATTGTTAAAGCATAGCCGAGTTCTAGTGCTGGATGAGCCTACTGCTTCCATCGATTCTTTCACTGACGCTCTTGTTCAACACGTTATGGGGCATCAGTTTGCTGCATGCACTGTGATAACAGTCGCCCACAGAGTTCCCACTATCATGGGTAGTGACATGGTTGCGGCCCTCCACGATGGTATTTAATCTTATCCTCAGCACAACTGCAAGCACTCTCTTCTTCTCGGAAATCAAGACCCTGTCATTAAACTATTCCAACTTCATGAATCATGGTGTGTAGGAGTTTTGATGGAGTTCGACTCTCCGAATAAACTCATGGAGAACGAGACATCCTTTTTTGCCCAACTGGTAACGCAGTACTGGGCTCCAACCGGCCGCAACAATTAACAGTGTAAGGCTCCCAACGTCATGTTCTGCAATCCTTTTGAACGATCATATGCTGATGAACGGGCTTTCTGAGCCCGAAAATGGAAACCACATTTGTCTACATAATAATATAGTATCCTTACATAACTGGTGAAAAACTTGTCGAAACGTAAAGAGATGAAAAAACCATAGCACAACTCACAATATGCTTTACAACAGTGTGGACTAAGTTTCAGGATCATATTCACTGATTTCAGCCTACGAGGCAGGTCTTGGAGCCACAAATACGGTTTCCCGTCCTCTCTTTCCTTGGTATGACGGGCTGTGACCTCCTCTGAATTTGGTTTACTCGGAATAGATAAATATACAACGATACTCCATCATTTTTATTTTCACATGTAAAAAAAGTTTTTAACATTTCGTAAAATTTGTAAAATTTTAGGCAATTTAGTTATATTTTAGCTTAAAAGTCTTCAATCTTTAAGAGAAACCTTCAAAATTTTGAATCCCCAAATTTTGACATTTGTTGATAAAAATATTTTCTATGATCACTGGAAGTGAGTCTATCCTTGCATCACTGGAGGTGAGTCTATACTTGCTTGAGCACATGTCCACTTCTTTTTTCTCGTGGTTAGTGTTAAGTATTACTTTGGTATAACTACCTCAACGACTTTTGTATTAATTGTTTTTAATTATAATTAGTGTTAAGTATTTTGTTGACCTCATCTACTCTTCCTTTCATTAACGTAGGGCCATTAACCATTTTAAAAGCAGTTTGTTAATTGGCAAGGTTGCCTTTCTTTAATGATATCTCAAATACTCTTAATTCTTTCATTAAGGCACTTAGCTATATTGGCTTCTTCCACCTTGTTTCTTTATAGTTGATTAAGCCCCCCTTCCCCCTCCACCCCGAATTTAAAAAGTTTGCTTTAAAAAAATATAATACGCACTTTTCGATTAAAAAATGTGTCCTAACATTCTAAACATAAAAAATACATTTTTTTCAATTGGTTGGAGGTGACTGTTTGATCAGCCAAACACTACGTAGTATAAAAATGCCACACGGTAAACCAAAAGACCATGTGGTATGATCCAAAACACTGCTTGGTAAATTTGTATAACGCGTAGTAAATTTAACGTCATTAGCGACACATGGTGTGGCTTTGGACACGTGTTGCAATCTTGACCATCAAAAGACATGTGGAAACTCAATTTATTGTGCATTATTTTTGCATAAAAGTTATTAAAAAGCCCCTTATTCCATTTTTCCTCATTATCTCCAAATCCTGCTTCGCTATCGTTTTCTCTCACTCACTTTGTCGAGTTTTTTGCTTTCTTTTGCTATTTTTGTGTGTGTCAATCGGGCCAAGTGATGGCCCACTTTGGTTAATTAGAATCACCTCGCCTTGGTTGATTGTAGGGGAGAGAGAGAGAGAGAGAGAGAGAGAGAGAGAGAGAGAGAGAGAGAGAGAGAGAGAGAGATGCATGTTTGTGCATCAGTCGGGGGCCAAGAGATGGCCCACATCGACTGGTTGGAATTTCCTTGCCTTGAATTACGTGTTTTACTTGTGTGATAAATAAGTTCGAAGCTGGGTGATGGCCCACTTTTGCCAATTAAAATCCCCTTGCTTCGATCTAGTAATATACCATATATATATAGAGTAGTTCTAGCACGTATATAATTATTATTGTGTGCTTTAGATCACTATACATCCATCCATCATGGCAACACAAGAGAGAAAGATAGGTAAGCTAAAGGCTGAGATTCAAATACTTGTCTGTCATTTAATAATTGAACATATAGTAGGATTCAGTGATGAAGACATTGAGGCCATTGCAAATTCAAAATATTTATGACATTAAATGCAAGTCCGGGTATTGAAAAATCCTTACATGAATTGTCAAGGACATAGCCGAATGTTAAGGTCAAATGTGAAATTGATAGTGGAGCGATTTTTTCCTTGAGTATTGGGAGCCTTCTGATAGGTCAATGGGACATATTCGCTAAGGTGAGACATGTCACCTTGCCTATCAATCAAGAGGAGAAGCTTGCACTATGGATGACTGAATGGAAGGAGTCGCAACACCACAAGACACGGGCCACTTTTCGACACCAATATTGATGCTAAATACAAAGATTTTTTTTTAAAAGGCAAGTGAAAAGTGTTGTAATATCCATTGGTGTGTGCGTCACAAAGGAAGTGTCAGTATCATCATCGGTATGGGCATCGGTAAACTGAGTGTTCTCAATGTCAGTATTGGCATAGGTATCAACATCGGTATATACCGACACTGCAGTGTTATTATAGGCTTTGGTATATACTGACGCTTTGACCAATAAATACTTAAATGCGGAAGAAATACTTTAGAGAGGAATGGTGGAAAAATGGAATGAGAGGAATGAGGAATGGAAAGAGAGTGAGGTGGAAGGAGAGAAAACGTGTAAAAGTGGAAAGATGAAAAGATGGAAACGCATAAAGATAGAAAGACAAAAATGCAAAAAGACCAAAAGATGAAAATGTGGAAGAGCGAAAAGACAAAAATGCAAAAAGCACTACAAGGCATAGGCCCTTTTCCGATGAAAATACTGACATTTTTTACACTAATTTTTTTTAAAAACAGGCGCAAAGGTCATTATTAACGTTGTTATAAGCATCGAAAAAGAACGGTCGCTATATAGCGACACTGGTAACTGTCGCTATATAGCGACATTGGTAAATGTCGCTATATAGCGACGATTGACAGAACTTAAAAAAAAGCATTAGTGGGGCTAAACAGGGCCATAGCAAGCCCTGATTTGCCCCACTAATGTTTTTTTTTTGTAATTATAAAAAAAAGTTTTTTATTACAAAATTTCTCTTACAAGAAGGGTGATACAAAATCGCTCAAATGAAATGATTGAGCAATAAAAGCATATACATGTCGAAGATATATAACATTGTTTGTTACAAAATTACCCTTTCGAAAAGGGTGATACAAAATCGCTCAAACGAGCCGATATACAAAATGATATACATGGCGAAGTATATGCAAACTACTTCTACTACTACTACCACTACTACTACTACTACTACTACTACTCATTTGAATCATCGTCGTCCTCCTCATCCTCGTCTTGCTAGCCTGATCCTTGGTCCTCATGAGCTGCCCTTGCTCCCTAACCCTCGTGAGCTATGCTTGATCGCTAGCCCTCGTGATTGCTCGCCTCTGGTGATGGAATGCTCGAGCTTTGACCCTAAGAGTGAAACCATATTAATTGAAAATTAGATTGGAACTTAAAGAATAAAACAATTTAAAAAGTGAGATTACAAGTAGGAGTAGACTTATACAGTGCGAGCAGCCACCTCAGCCCAATCAACCGTCGCTCCCATTACCTCTTGCTCAATAAACCATGGGCGCGTTGTGTCTCTACATTTATAAGAAGATGACCCATCGCAGCTTGCTGTGGATCCAATTTACGAGAGTTAGATAAAGTGCATGTAATATGTAGTAAAACAAATAGAACAATACATTAAATGAGAAGAAGTAGACTTACCACGATTGCCTCGAACGCCAACCGTTCGCCTGCACTAAAGTGCAAAGTACCTACGACGTCCAACCGTCTCCTCGTAGCCCTCCTCTGACCCTCAAACATTTCGGGATGGTCCCTATTCTGCTTCTTGAATAACTTCCAATCAACTTTGTCTACCCAGCTAGGTTTAGCCATCCCCTTTGCGATGGAAGTATGCATGGTTGATCTACGATGCTTCAAGAACAAACCCATGCGCTCTCGCATGTAATTCTCATTGAACTCCCAATTTGGCGGGTTAGAGTATTTTTCTTTTAATTCATCAATGACTTCTTGCTTCTTTTGATCATCTTGATATCGCCAATTAGTAGCAATGCTACTCTTGAAGTGGTGGCTCATCAACCGCCTCATGGTGGCCATCACTGCTTTGCTCTTTCTATCTTCTATTATCTCTCCAGTAGCCATGATTTGATAGGAGAGGTCCTCGACTGGGTAAGGAGGACTCATGGTAGTGGCAGAGTCAGAGCGGGTGGAAGCTGTGCGAGCGCTTCTGGAGCGAGGAATAGCAGTGGGAGTAGGAGAGGGCAAGGGACCTGATTGATACTACGTCTCGGGATCAAGTGGAGACCTATAGGGATATGAGTGTGCTAACTCGTCTACATCTCCCGAGTCAGCACAACATAAGCGGCCCCTCCTACCCCTCCTTTCCTTATGATAGGCACACGCAGGTGATGACCCCTCAGTCGAAGGGGCACGAGGGGATGGTTGAGTAGTAGGCCCAGCCATAGGAGAGGGAATTGCTGAGGTCCTCTGAGATAGCAGAGAGAAGAATATCACTGCCTCCTCATTCATCATCTGTGCTACAAACTCGTCAGGACTCCCGACAAAGCCATGGGCTGCTAGCAAAGGAGTTCCCCAAGGGGTAGTCGTAGTGCTACATCCAGTCGGGCCAGGGGTAGGTCCCTGAGGTGTCGCCTGAGAGCAATCAAAGTCCTCTAGAGAATAGAGATCATGCTGTCTCATCTTGGGAGGCTATCTATACTCATTGGACGTGTGACGTGATCCCATGTCTAACGTAGACACAAACACAAAAACAAAAAACAAAAAACAAACATAAGCATAGGCATAGGCATAGGCATATGCTTATGAAAAGAAGACAAAAAGAGAGGAATAAAGAAGAGAGAAGGAGGAAAAAAGAAGAGAAAGAAGAGACAAGGAGAAGGAGAAGGAGAAGAGAAAGAAGGAGAAGGAGAAGGAGAAGGAGAAGGAGACAGATGCTCATGCATAAGCATAAGCTTAAGAGAAGGAAGAGGGAAAAAGAGCATAAGCATAAGAGAAAAGGAAAGAAAGCATATGCTTATGCTTATGCATGAGCATATGAGCATAAAAGAAAAAGAGAAAAAGCATAAGCTTGAGCTTATGCATGAGCATATGAGCATATGCTCATGCATGAGCATATGAGCATATGCTCATGCATAAGCATAAGCATAGGCAAATACATATGCTTATGAAAAGAGATTGAAAGAGGAGAAAGAGGGGGGAAAAGAGAGGAAAAGAGGAAAAGAGAAGAAGGAGAAGGAGAAGGAGAAGGAGAAGGAGAAGGAGAAGGAGAAAGAAGAGGGAAAAAGAGCATAAGCATAAGAGAAAAGGAAACAAAGCATATGCTTATGCTTATGCATGTGCATATAAGCATAAAAGAGAGAAAAGAGGAGAAGGAGAAGGAGAAGGAAAGAGGAGAAGGAGAAGGGGAAAGAGAGAGGAAAAGAGATTGAAAGAGGGGAAATATAAGAGGGGAAAAGAGCATAAACATAAGAGAAGGAAGAGAGGAAAAGGGATTGAAAGAGGGGAAAAAGAAGAGAAGGAAAGGAGGGAAAAAGAGATTGAAAGAGGGGAAAAAAGAAGAGGGGAAAAGAGATTGAAAGAGGAAAAATAACCATCTTCTTCAATAAAGTGTGGTGATTCTTGATGATCATTGTCTTCTTCCTCAATATCATGATCTCCATCTTCCTCCCGTGCGATGTCATTATGTGCATCTTTTCTCTTGGCTCATATTGTGACCTTTATCTTCTTTGCTAGATTCATCGGGATCAATTGGATCCGGCATTGGTAGTGGCATCTCCATATCCACATCTCTATCTTCAAAATTTTGCTTACTTCATGGTGCAACTTGGATCACGTACCACCATCTTGGATCAGAACGATCCGGATAAAAGCCCACCCATATTGAAGATGGGTGCCAAATGTTGTCAATTATATATATGAAATTATGCTCAAGTACATGTATCAATGGATATTTAAAAATGAAAGCTTCGATTAATTAAATCATTAGTATGCACCTGCTCATAGTGCTAGGGAAGAACAAAAGTATCACTTTCATCGGCCCAATGTTTGGTGGAGTCTATTGCAAAGAAATTGCTACTATCTTTTCTCACTGTCGCATGGGGACCGTTGTAAATAGTTCTAAACCATTTTACATCAAGAATGAAAATACTAAATCATCTGAAATCAACTTCATAGATTTTGTGTATCATTCCACAATAATCCAACAGTGAGGAGAGAAGATTGGTATATGAAGCACTTGCTCGCCTATCTTGTGTGAAGTTAGCCATGACTCCACAATCATATGTGACTCTCTTTGAATCGATGCATTCCATGCGAAAATGTCGTCCATATGACCATAATGCATTGTACTTTTTGTACTGTAAAAGAGCATCATTAAAACAATGAAGATGCATCTATTTTATAGCATATATTGCCACAAATAATTACTTAATTATGTCAAGAGGTAAGAAACTTACATGCATCATACATCCAGATGATAACTCTCGCTCGTGCTCGTTTATCGTCTCTCCATCACGTTCGGCTTTATGTAGAGCCAGTTGTAGCCAATCAAGTGACATGTGAGTGGGGAGAAGAGCCAGATTCCATGGATATGGTTGCGATCGCCTGTGCATTACTCTGAATCTCATCCTTGCATTTATTCTTTCTGCTTTGGCCACTTCATATCTCTCAATCCACTTCTGCATCTCAGGGCTATTGAGGATACAAAACTTATTGAATTTCTCCATTTGATCTTCGCTCATCTTTCTTTTAATCCCTTTTCCTTGGGGAACCTCGCCAACGATGCGATCATCATCCTTGTTATGTCAAGCTTGCGACATATCGGGATCCGTGGATGCAAGAAACTTCGTGATATATACTAATGACTCTTGCATAAGCCATCCCTCTACCATGCTTGCTTCTGGTCTTGCTCTTTGTCTTACAAATCCCTTCAAAGTTTTCATAAACCGCTCGAGAAAAAACATCCATCGACTATGAATGGTATCTGCAATAGCCACCTCATCAACTATGTGCACAAGCAAGTGGACTTGAGTTGTTATAATGCTCGAGGGAAAGTGCTTCTCAAGGAAGCATACGGCTTCGATGGATTCCACCCTAGCCTTCTAGATGCTCGATATGGAGATCTCTTTTTGAGATATCCACCTATTTCACATGTCCATGTAAGATATTTTGATAATCAGTCTATAGATTAATCAGCTTAAATCGAAGAAAATGCAATCAATGCGATTTGATAGTAAGCATACCTCACAATACCATAGATCTTGAATATAGCATTTCTAACCTCTTCTTGTAAGCACCCTTTTATTGTAATTGGAAGGATGAACTATCAAAGCAACAAAGAAGTCATGCCAACAATATAACAATCATAATTACATTAACGCATCACGATTATCGGTACACTAATTGTATAGCTTAGAATACCTATAAGACCTTGTGCCAATCATGGGACTTGAGCCCACTAAGCTTATTGTCCTTTGAAAATGCTCCTTTCAAGCAATGCGTGTACCCTATCGATGTTTGAAAAGAGGCAATGTCTACCTTGACCGCTGCCTCCTCCCTCGTAGAGAGGATCCATGTTGCTTTCGGGAGGACAACTCTTCCCGAAGCATGCACTTGGGGCCACAAATGAGACATCCTATTCATAGCAGCAAGTCTTCTCGCACTCCTCTTGAGTCTTTGGAACCAAGTGCGCCCAAATAGTGGGCCCCACATTCTTGAAGATATGCATGGGATCCAAGAGATGATTGATTTGTAACTAGCCCCAATAAGGAAGCTCATGAAAGATCGATATCCTCTTCATACTAGGAGGATGTTCCTCTCCATGTGCCCTCCAAGCTTAAATCCAGTCACTTTCCTTCAAATATAATGGTGGTGGATCAGGTTGACCTCCATGTGCGAGATGGTCAAGCGGAAGGTATCGAGCATGACCTTCATAAACATTTTTCCTCATATGTTTGGAGTATCGTGCAAGCGATTTCAAACCCGGTCCACAAATAGGACAAGCATGGTACCCACTTGTAACAAGTCCTGCATGCGTGGATGAATGTGTTAGTATAAGACATGCATGCGAAAGAGAGTCATAAAAGCATAATCCTATATTATACTTGTAGAGACACAACCACATACCTACGCACTCTCCATATCCTGGGTAGTCATGCATGGTCCACATCAAGATACTCCTGACCAAAATATCATTGGTATATCTAGGAGCTCTGGAAATATCAAAGACCCCCACTCCTCTCCATAATATCTATAACTCCTCTATCAAAGGTGCCATGTACATGTCCATATTTTTTGCCTTGTACTTCCCTGGCACAAGTAGTGCAAGCATGAGGTGTCCCTTTTTTATTGTTAGCCATGGTGGGATATTATAATTCACCATGACTATGGGCCATGTCGACCAAGATGTCGAGCGTAATTTGAAAGGATTCACGCCATCCATGGTGAGCCCAAGATGTAAGTTGCGTGGTTCCCTCGCAAAGTCCGGCACTGATTGTCTATGTGCTTCCAAGCTACATAATTTGCGAGAATCCTTAATGTGTCATCAGTGGACCGATGAGATGCATGCCATGTCATCAACTCCGCTATGGATCTGCATCGGAACATGTGCTGTATTCTTGCAATGATGGGAAGTGTCTCAAGACCTTTACTGGTATCTGCTCACCCTACAAGTTATCTCTATATCGTTGTTTCCCACACTTCAGACAACTAGCCAAATCTCCATGCTCACGACGAAAGAGAATACAATCATTATGGCAAGCATGGATGGTATCATAATCCATACCCACCGTTGTTAGTATCTTTTTTGCTTCATCTCTTGATGCGGGCATGGTATTTGGTGCAGGCAACATCTTTTGGAGCAACCTATCACAATTCAAACATACATAGGCTTCGAACAATGATGATTCGGTACACTAATCCATACATGATGATTCTCAAAAACAATATCCAAATAATGAGTCAAATTAATGCAAGAGCTAACCTCATTAAGGCCGAGACACTTGTATCTGACCACCCATACTTTACTTGCAGATTCAAGATTGAGAGACAAGCATGTAGTTTAGACATCCTAGCACCCTCATACAATTGTGTTGATTGCAACTCTTGCATTTTGACCTCAGACTCTGACATCATGTGTACATGGGATGTAGTGCCCCTAAAAATAGAATCCATCATGTCGACCATACCCTCGTCATCATCCGGGAGACTATATCTTGCTCAAAGTGTGAAGATATATGCGTACCCTTGTCAGCCTCCTCATCCTATTTTAAGATTTCGTGTAAATATAAGATCTTGTATTTCCTGGTATCCAATATTAACCGCGAACTTAAATAGCTTTGACTTATCGATAATCCATCAACACGTGCAACACCAACAGTGGGTACTGGTTCGGGCTCCTCTCCATACATCCGCAAGTGGCGCATGATAATACGATGTTGATGTCGTATTTCTTGCTTGCAATGAGTGCAATGATAGTATAACCTCTCTGTAAGCCACTTTGTGCTCCCGGGCATTGGTGCATCATCAGACGCGAGCTTCCACTCATCCCTTCCATCTACACTTATAAAATCACAACACAAGTTGCAAGGAAATATATTAACAGTTATAAAATAGCATCTATGAGCTTCTTTTTTAACTTTAAACATAAAGTGTCTTAAAGCGTCACTATATAGCGATGATTTGCTCTGTTCTGTCACTATATAGCGACGCTTTTAATTAAAAGCATTGCTATATAGTGACGGAACAACGTTGCTATATAAATAGGTGGGAGGAGAGATTGCTTTGCTTACAATGAGATTAGAGAGTGCTAAAGAAAGCGCCGCCAATCGCATCGAGTTTCGGGTTTCAACCCATAGCGTCGCTATATAGCGACGCTATGGGTTGAAACCCGAAACTCGATGCGATGCGCGGCGCTTTCTTTAGCACTCTCTAATCTCATTGTATATAGCAACGCTATGGGTTGAAACCCGAAACTCGATGCAATGCGCGGCGCTTTCTTCAGCACTCTCTAATCTCATTGTAAGCAAAGCAATCTCTCCTCCCACCTATTTCCGACAACCTCCCACTCTATTCTCCACTCCTCACCACTACTCATCCCTCTCCTAGCACTTGTGCTCCCTCTCCACCCTTCTCACTCTTTGGTTTCTTGAAAAGAAGTTTTTCAAGAAGGTGAGTCTCTTTGAACAATGTAGATAGGTTTTTTGTGAGATTTCATTTTGTGAGTGCTTCTCCTTGTATTGCTAAAGCTATGTACTAGCTTTCATGCTTAATTTCAAAGGATTGAAATAAAAAACGAGATTTCAAGAAAGAAAGAAGACTCGCCTCTTCTAATCTTTTTTGTATTTCTCTTTCTCCTTGTCTCCTCAATCCAATCTCTTTGAGAAGTTGCTTTTATAATCTCCTCCTTCCTCTAACATCTTATTTGAAAAATGGTATGTTTCCTCTCTTTTGTAGGGCTAGTCCACAAAACACCGAGCGGGACGTACTATTCCAGGTAAGTGCTTCCTCTTTTTTCAATTTGTTATTTTTGTTATTTGCATTGGTTTGCAGCTAGCGCCTTAAGCGCTAGCTATAGTGATGGACATAGGAACCCTCTCTTCCCCTCTCTTCCCTCTTCTTTCCCTCTTCTCTCCTCTTCTTTCCCTCCTTTCCTTCTCCTTCTCCTTCAATCTTTCAATCTCTTTCCCCCTCTTTTTCCCTCTTTCCTTTCTCTCTTCTTCTCTCTTTCCCCCTTCTCTTATGCTCATGCATAAGCATAAGCATGAGCATATGTCTCCTTCTCTTGCATAAGCATAAGCATAAACATAAGAGAAGGAGACATATGCTCATGCTTATGCTTATGCATGAGCATAAGAGAAGGAGACATATGCTCATGCTTCTCTTTTCCTCTTCTTCTCTCTTATCCTCTTCCCCCCCTCTTTTCCCTTGTCTTCTCTCTTTCTTCCCCTCTTTCCCCTTTTCCAATCTCTCTTTCCTTTCCCTCTTCTTCTCTCTTCTCCTCTTTCCCCCCCTCTTTTCCCTCTTTCATGCTCATGCTCTTATGCTCATGCATAAGCATAAGCATGAGCATATGTCTCCTTCTCTTATGCTTATGCTTATGCTTATGCATAAGCATAAGCATAAGCATAAGAGAAGGATGCATAAGCATAAGCATAAGCATAAGAGAAGGAGACATATGCTCATGCTTATGCTTATGCATGAGCATAAGAGAAGAAGACATATGCTCATGCATAAGCATGAGCATATGCTCTTTTTCCCTCTTTCCCCTCTTACAATCTCTTTTCCTTTCCCTCTTCTTCCTCTTCTCCTCTTCTTTCTCTTTTTCCTCTTCTTCCTCTTCTTTCCCTCTTCTCTCTTTTTCCCTCTTTTCTTTCCCTCTTCTTCTCTCTTTCTTTCCCTCTTTCCCCTTTTCCAATCTTCTTCATCTTCTTTCCCTCTTCTTCCTCTTCTTTCCCTCCTTTCCCTCTTCTTCTCTCTTTTTCCCTCTTTCCTTTCCCTCTTCTTCTCTCTTTCTTTCCCTATTTCCCCTTTTCCAATCTCTCTTTCCTTTTCCTCTTCTTCTCTCTTCTCGTCTTTCCCCCCCTCTTTTCCCTCTTTCATGCTCATGCATAAGCATAAGCATGAGCATATGTCTCCTTCTCTTATGCTTATGCTTATGCTTATGCATAAGAGGAGTCTTATGCATAAGCATAAGCATAAGCATAAGAGAAGGAGACATATGCTCATGCTTATGCTTATGCTTATGCATGAGCATATGAGAAGCATATGTCTCTTTTTCCCTCTTTCCTTTCCCTCTTCTTGTCTCTTTCTTTCCCTCTTTCCCCTTTTTCAATCTGTCTTTGACTTTCCCTCTTCTTCTCTCTTCTCCTCTTTCCCCCTCTCTTTTCCCTCCTCTTTTCCTTGTCTCCTCTTTTCCCTCCTCTTCTCCTCTTTTCCCTCCTCTTTTCATCTTCTTCCTCTTTTCCTCTTCTTTCTCTTTTCTCTCTTCTTCCTCTTCTTTCCCTCTTCTTCTCTCTTCTTTCCCTCTTTCCTTTTCCTCTTCTTCTCTCTTGCTTTCCCTCTTCCAATCTCTTTTCCTTTCCCTCTTTTTCCTCTTCTCCTCTTCTTTCTCTTTTCCCTCTTCTCTCCTCTTCTTTCCCTCTTCTTCTCTCTTCTTTCCCTCTTTCCTTTCTCTCTTCTTCTCTCTTTCCCCTCTTCTAATCTCTCTTTTCCTTTCCCTCTTCTTCCCTCTTTCCCCTCTTTTATGCTCATGCTCTTATGCTCTTATGCTTATGCATATGCATAAGAGGAGACATATGCATGAGCATAAGCATAAGAGAAGGAGACATATGCTTATGCTTATGCTTATGCATGAGCATATGTCTCTTTTTCTCTCTTTCCCTCTTCTTCTCTCTTCTTTCCCTCTTTCCTTTCCCTCTTCTTCCTCTTTTCCTTTGCCTATGCCTATGCCTATGCCTATGCTTATGTTTGTTTTTTGTTTTTTGTTTTCATGTTTGTGTCTATGTTAGACATGGGATCACCAGCCTTGCAAGAGGAGACATTACGATCTATATGCTCCAGAGGACTTTGATTCCTCTCAGGCAACACCTGAGGGGACTACCCTTGGTCCGACTCCTCTCGGACCTAGCATTGCTACTACCCCTGCTCCGACTCTTCTCAGACATAGCACTGCAACTATCCCTCGGGGAACTCCTTTGCTAGCCATGGATGGCTTTGTCGATAGACCCGATGAGTTTGTAGCACAGATGATCGAGTAGGAGGTAGCGAGATTCTTCTCTCTGCTTTCTCAGAGGACCTCAGCAATTCCCTCCCCTACACTGATGGCTAGACCTATTGCCCAGCCATCCCCTTGTGCCCCTTCGATTGAGGGGTCATCACCTACGTGTGCCTCTCATAAGGGAAGGAAGAGTAGGAGGGGCTGCTTATGTTGTGCTGACTCGGGAGATGTAGACGAGTCAGCACACTCACATCCCTACATGTCTCCACTTGGTCCAGAGACATAGTATCAGTCAGGTCCCTTGCCCTCTCCTACTCCCACTGCTACTGCTCGCTTTGGAAGTGCTCGCACAGCTTCCACTCCTTCTGACTCTGCTACTAGAAGTCCTCCTTACTCATCAGAGGATCTCTCCTATCAAATCACGGCTGTCGGAGAGATAATAGAAGATAAAAGGGCAACGCAGTGATGGCCACCATGAGGCGGTTGATGAGCCATCACTTCAAGAGCGGCATTGCTACCGATTGGCAGTATCAAGATGACCAAAAGAAGCAGGCGGTCATCAATGAATTAAAACAAAAATACCCTTACTCGCTAAATTGGGAGTTTAATGAGAATTATATGCGAGAGCGCATGCGTTTGGTCTTAAAGCATCATAGATTAACCTTGCGTACTTCCATCGCAAAGGGGATGGCTAAACCCAACTGGGCAGACAAAGCTAATTGGAAGTTCTTCAAGAAGCAGAATAGGGACCATCCTGAAATGATCGAGGGTCAAAGGAGGGCTACGAAGAGATGGCTGGACATCGTAGGTACTTCGCACTTTGGTGCAGGCGGATGGTTGGCGTTCGAGGCAACCGTGGTAAGTCTACTTCTTCTCATTTAATGTATTGTTCTATTTGTTTTACTACATATTACATGCACTTTATCTAACTCTAACTCTCGTAAATTGGATCCACAGCAAGCTGCAATGGGTCATCTTCCTACAGATGCAGAGACGCGACACGATTTTGCAAAGGAACAAAGCCATGGTTTATTGAGCAAGAGGTAATGGGAGCGACGGTCGATTGGGCTGAGGTGGCTGCTCGCACGGTATAAGTCTACTCCTACTTGTAATCTCACTTTTTAAATTGTTTTATTCTTTAAGTTCCAATCTAATTTTCAAATGATATGGTTCACTCTTAGGGTCAAAGCTTGAGCATCCCATCACCAGAGGTGAGCAATTACCAGGGCCAAGGATTAGATGCACATGACGAGGATCAGGGAGAAGGCACAGTTCATGAGGATCAAGGATCAAACCAACAAGATGAGGATGAGGATGAGGACGATGAGGACGATTCAAATGAGTAGTAGTAGTAGCAGCAGTTTGCATATACTTCGCCATGTATGTCATTTTGTATATCCGCTCGTTTGAGCAATTTTGTATTACCCTTTCCGAAAGGGTAATTTTGTAACAAACAATGTTGTATATGTTTGACATGTATATGCTTTTTTTGCTCGATCCTAGGTGGAATTGACTTACATGCAAAGTGGCATTCCCATTGCATAAGTACTTGATCGGATAACACACCTGATATCTTCATCACTATCACATGTGATGATCAAATCATCAACATAAATGACAAGCAGCATAATACCTTTCTTTGTTTTTCTCACATAAAGTGAGAAATCTGCCTTGGAAATTTGAAAGCCAATAGTGACAAGATACTATCCTATCTTGTCAGACCATGCTCTAGGTGCTTGCTTCAAGCCATACAAGGCTTTCTTCAACCTGCAAACAAACTCAGGATGAATAGCATGAACATAACCTGGTGGCTGCTCCATAAAGACCTCTTCTTGCAAATCACCATGCAAGAAGGCATTCTTTACATCCATCTGATGTAAAGACCATCCCTTTGATGCAGCCATAGCAATGACTGCTCTTACGGTTGCCATCCTTGCAACTGGACTGAATGTTTCTTCATAATCAATGCCATATGTCTGTGCATACCCCTTGACAACTAATCTTGCCTTGTATTTGTTCATAGAACCATCTGCATTGTGCTTCACCTTATAAACCCACTTACAGCCAATTGCATTCTTGTCTTTAGGCAAAGGCACCAATTGCCATGTAGCATTTGCTTCCAAGGCATCCATTTCTTCATCCATGGCCTTCTCTCATTTTTCTTTTCCCATGGCTTGCTCAAAAGAAGTGGGTTCTGGTTCTTGTATCACTTTGACCATATAGGCATAGTGAATGGTTGTAAATCCATCATATTTCAGCCTATCCACAGGATACCTAGCTCTGGTAGACCTGTGCAAAATAGGCTCACTTCCACGTGCTCTCAAAACATCCCTGGTCTTCCTTACTGCAGGTGTAACAATAGAAGGAATCGCAACTCATCACACTATCTATATTGCTTTGAGGAGATTCTCCTGATCTCAATCTGCCTATCCATGGTGAAGTATGTGAACCACTGCTAGAGGACACTGCAGGTCCACTAATATTTTGTGACTGCTACTGTGAATTCTGTGCAGCATTACCATTTTGTGCATCTACATCATCAATCACATTTACTGGTTTATACTAGCTGCTCATCTCATAAAAAACAACATCTCTACTCACTGTAAACTATGAGTAGAAGGGTTATAATATCTATACCTTTTCTACTACAGAGAATAACCAATAAAGATGCACTTCTTAGCTTTTGGATCCAACTTGGACCTCAACTCATCTGGCACATGAACATAAGCAATGCAACCAAAAATTTTCAAATGAGAAATATCTGGTTTCCTACCAGTATACATCTCCTCTGGCGTCATGCCATGTATTGCTAAAGTGGGAGTCCTATTCATTATGTAAACTGCTGTAGTAACTACTTTAGCCCAATAATAATCTGGTAGGTCTTTTTCATTTAGCATGGCCCGAGATACCTCTCCAATATGCCTGTTTTTCCTTTCTGCAAGTCCATTTTGCTGTGGGGTATGACTGCATGAATATTGCTGCTTTATGCCATGCTCTTGCAGGAACCTTGCAAACTCATTTGAGAGGTACTCTCCCCCTCCATCTGACCTTAGGCATTTTATTTGTAGGCCTCTTTCTTTTTCAACCATAGCTTTAAAAGTTTTGAAATGCCCAAACACTTCACTTTTCTTTTTCATAAAATGCACCCAAAATTTTCTGCTGTAGTCATCAATAAAAGTGACAAAGTAATGACAGCCTCCAATAGATGTAGCTTTAGTAGTCCACACATCAGAGTGGATTAATTCCAATGGCTTGTTACTCTCTTGAACATGTCTAGGAAATGGTTTCCTTGCCTGTTTTCCAAATTGACAGGCCTCACATACCTTATGCATTTCTACAACCTTGAATTTAGGCAATCTTGCAACAATATTTTGGGCCTACATTGATTTAAGTCACTGTACATTAACATGACCAATGCGTTTATGCCAGATATCAATATCTGCAACTACACCGGTCCCATGTGCAAACATTGCTGCACTCAATTCAGGCATGTCTGCATCCAACGTAGACATCCTGCCCTTATTCTTTCCTTTTGCTATCAAGCGACCGTTATTTTTCATATCCTCAACAAAGCATCCATGAGGATTAAATTTGACCTACAAGCCCTGCTCAACCATTTGGCCAGCAGAAACCAGGTTCTTGGTGATATTCGGGACATGAAATACATCAAACAGGTATTTCTTTTTCCCATCCTACATAGACAAAGGAATTTTACCAATCTGCATAATAGGATGTGCAGTATCATCACCAGTCTTCACAAATCTTGGTCTTTCCATTTTCCTTGCATCCTGCATCCATTTTGCATGACCTGTCATGTGGTTTGACGCACCTGAGTCAACATACCACACATCATTGCTTTCTTTTGCACTTGTCATAGAATTGGTCATGTGCTGCACCATAAACAGATGCTCATTTCTGTCATCACCCTATCTACTAGAAGATGCATAATTGCCTTGCTGCAATTTTCCATTCATGATGTCATTCTACTTTTTATAGCAATCTTTAGCCATATGACTCATTTTACCACAATAGTAGGATTCAACATTGCTGTTTGCATTTTGGCCTCTCTGCCATCCACCATGACCTCTTTGGCTCCCCCTGCCTCTAGAGTTACCACGTCCTCCTGCAAAAGACTGGTTGGGTGGCATATTAACTGAGCCACGAACTAGAGTACATAAGGATAGCTGTCATCCAGCTATTATTCATGGGCGGTGCACCAACCGCATCTGTAGCTAACAAGTCCGTGACATAAATGCACAATGGTCACCCTGGCATATCACGAGTGGAGCTCGATATCTCAACACTTCCTTATTGGGGTCAATTACAAATCAATCATCTCTTAGATCCCATGCATATCTTCAAGAATGTGGGGGCTACTATTTGGGCACACTTGGTTGGTTCCAAAGACTCGAGAGGAGTGCAAGAAGACTTGCGTGCTATGAATAGGATGTCTCGATTGTGGCCCCAATTGCATGCTTCGGGAAAAGTTATCGTCCCAAAAGCAACGTGGATCCTCTCTACGAGGGAGGAGGTAGCGGTCAAGGTGGACATTGCCTCTTTTCAAACACCCACAGGGTACATGCGTTGCTTGAAAGGAGCATTTTCAAAGGACAATAAGCTTAGTGGGCTCAAGTCCCATGATTGGCACAAGGTCTTACATGTATTCTAAGCTGTAGGATTATTGTACCAATAATCGTGATGCGTTCGCATAATTATGATTATGTTATATTGTTGACATGACTTCTTTGTTGCTTTGATAGTTCATCCTCCCAATTACAATAAAAGGGTACTTACAAGAAGATGTTAGAAATGCTATATTCAAGATCAGTGGTATTGTGAGGTATGCTTACTATCAAATCTTGGCAGAAAGATAGAAACGTGGGAAGATGAAAACGTGAAAAGACAGAAAGTTGGAAAGGCAGAAAAATGGAAATGCGAAAAGACAAAAACGTGGAAAGACGGAAATAAGAAGAGAGGAAAGAAAGGAAGAAAGGAGAGAAAGAGAGCCAAATGAGAGGAAAAGGAGAGGAAGAGAGCCGAAAGAGAGGAGAAGAGGAGAGGAAGAGAGCCGAAAGAAAGAAGAAGAAGAAATGAGAGAGAGAGAGATAGGAAAAGAGGAGAGGAAAAGACAAAAGAAGGAGAAAGAGGAGGAGAAGAGAATAAGAGGAGGAGAGTGAGAAAGAGAGAAAGAATGAGAGAAAGAGATCCGAATAGAGGAAAGGAAGAAAGAAAAAAGAGAGGAAGAAGAATAAGAGGGAAAGAACAAGAGGATAAGAAGAGGGAGAAAGAAAAGAAGTAAAGGAGAAAAGTGAAAAAAGAAGGAGAAGAGGAAAAGAGGAGAAAAGAAGAAGACAAGGAGGAGAAAGAAGAAGGAAAGGAAGAAAGATAGAGGAGAAGAGGAATAAGAAGGAGAAGAGGAAGGAGAAGAGAAGGAAGAGCAATATGAAGAGGATAGTGTTAAAGAAATAAATAAATAAAGAAAGGAATAACAAGGAGATGAGATCAAAGTGAAGAGGAATAAGAAGGAGATGAATAAGAAGAGGAGAAGAAGAAAGAGTAGGAAGAGAGGCGAGAAAAAGAGGAGGGAGAGCGAGTCAAGAGAGAGGAAAAGAGGAGAAGGGAATAAGAAGAGAGGAATAAGTAGGAAGAAAAGGAAGAAGAGAAGGAGGAGAAAAGAAGAGTAGAAGGGTGGAAGCACGTTAACACGCTACAATTTTTATGCTAGTTAGCAGTAGTAGTTTTAAAAAAAGTGGCTCTAATAAAATGAAAGCAAATCAATTCGTAATTTAGCAAAGATTAAACATTAAGGTTCTTTGTTTCAAGAGCTTTCCAATGATATATAGCATGATAATAATTTTTTTATTGTGGGTCATGTTTGGATCTATTAGCACATCCAAAAAATGTGCCAATTAGCATTGCCCATGCACATACTTCTTTGTACGCGTTAACATGCTTTCACCTAGAAGAGGAGAAAGAAGACAGAAAAGAAGAAATAAAGAGGACAAAAAGAAGAATAAGAGGGAAAGAAGAAAAGGACAAGAAGAGGGAAATAGAAAAGAGTGAAAGAAGAAGAGGATAAGAAGAGGGAGAAAGAAAGAAAAGGGATCTGAAGGAGAAAGAAGAAGAAAAGAGGAGGAGAAGAGAAGAAGAAGAAAGAGTAGGAAGAGAGGAGAGAAAGAGATGAGGGAGAGAAGAGAGAGGAAAAAAGGAGGAGAAGAGAATAAGAAGAGAGGAATAAGTAGAAAGAAAAGAAAGAAGAGGAGGAGAAAAGAAGAGGAGAAGGGGAGGAAAGAAGTCAGAAAAGAAGAAAGAAAGAGGAGAGAAAAAAGAATAAGAGGGCAAAAAAAAGAGGATAAGAAGAGGGAGAATAGAAAAGAGTGAAAGAAGAAGAGGATAAGAAGAGGGAGAAGAGAAAAAAAAGAAAGAAAAGGAAGAAGGAAGAGAAAAGAGGAGGAGAAGAGGTATAACCCGAGAGGAATAATAAAAGAAAGAAGACAACTAAGAATAGAGGAATAAGAAGAATAAGAAGAGAGGATGGAAAGAATAAGAGGAATATGAAGAGAAAAATAATAATAGAGGAATAAGAGGAATAAGAAGAGGAGAAAAGGAATAAGACGAGAGGGAGAAAAGGAATAAGACGAGAGGAGAAGATGAATAAGAAGAGGAGAGTGAGAGAGAAAGAAAGAAAGAAAGGAGAAAAGTGGAAGAAGAGGATATAAAGAAAGAGTAGGAAGAGAAAGAAGTAGAGGATGAGAACATATATGTTTTTATCGAAGCTATGTTTATATATTAATATAAAATCTTGGCAAAATTTTATTGAGCTCATTTGTTTAGTTTCACTTGGTGAAACGTAAAAGTAAAAATGAGCTTTTGAATTTTTTTATATAATTACTTTTGAATTTTGATGTAAAAAATCTAAATCTTGGGCGAAACTTTAAATTTTTTGGCATTAAAGTTTCAAATCTTGGCAAATGTTTCAAACATTTATTTTTATTAGGGCATACAAACTTCGACACCAATATAAAATTTCCACTTCTTAACGAAACTAACTTAAAAAAACCATCCATGGATCATCTGGAGAAGAAGTGGAAAGAAGAGAAAGAAAGGAAGAAGAAGGAATAAGAGAAGAGAGGAGAAGAGGAAAGAAGAGAGGAGGGAAAGAAACAAGGAGAGAGAGAGAGAAAAAGAATGAGAGAAAGAGAGGAAAAGAGGAGAGGAAGAGAGCCGAAAGAAGAGGAGGGAAAGAAAGAAGGAGAAGAGAGTGGAAAAATAAGAGGGAAAGAGAGGAAAAGAGTGGAGAGAAGGAGAGAAAGAGAGAAAGAGAGGAGAGAGAGAGAGAGAGCCGGAAGGCATAAGAAAAGTTGAAAGAAGGGTAGGAAAGAAAGAAAGAAGGGAGAAAGAGAGGAATGACAGATTGGAGAGAAAGAGGTGAAGGAGAGGAAATCAGAGAAATAAAAGAGAGAATAGAAAAGAGAAGAGAAAAATGAAAGAGATGAGGTGAAAAGAGAAGAAGAGAGGAGGGGAGGAGAAATAAGGTAAGGATTCTTACGCCCATTACTGATGCTAACACTTAAGGCACTAGCCATAGGCCAATGTATGCATGTAAAGGAAAACAGGAGAGAAAGCATGTTTTATATGGAGAGTATATGTCTCAGGTGCAACCATGGATGATCTCACGCAAGGTTTTGGGTTTTTTTCCTTACAATGACAGGAGACATACCATTTTACTGAAAACTAGTGAATGAAAGGAGGAGTTTGGGGAAGCAACACACCAAAGGAATGGAGGAGACAAAGATAATCTTTCATGCTTTTCTTTTCATACATTGTTCTTTCCTTTCATAGTTTTGAGGGAAATAAAGGAAAGGAGGAGAGAAACATAAGAGAAAGAGAGGGAAACTAGAGGAGAGGGAGAAGGATACATAAAGGAAAGATGAAGAAACAAAAAGAACTTGAAATAGAAGGAGATGAGAGAAAGTCTTAACTTGAGGTGGAGAGGGAGCTCTTGCAAGTCTTGGAGATGGAGAGGGAGAATGTAGGAGAGGATGGAGAGGTGGAAGAGGGAGGGACAAGGGAGGAGTGAGGAGGCAAGGATGGAGGGAGATCATGAGCTAACAGCTAGGAGGGAGGATGCAAGGAAGCAAAACGCAAATGGCATTGCGAGAAGGGGGAGGCTCGGGTTTTTGGTACCATTGGTGTATCGACGTCAGTATATAAAAGCAAGGGCATCGGTATGGGCATCAGTATATAATGACACCCATATCGATGAAACATGGATTTTAAGGGGGTGGTTCTTGGGTTTAGGGTTTAGGGGGGTTTGAGTGGATTTTGGGGGTTTCCAAGGGGTTTGGAGGGGGGTTAGGCTATTTTGGGGGGGGTTGGAGGGGGGGTTTAAGGGGGTTTGAGGGGATTTAGGGGGGATTTAAGGTGTTGGGGGTTTAGCGTTTGGGGTTTGGGAGGGTTTAAGTGGTTTGGGGGGTTTTAAAAGAATTGAGGGGGTGTTGGGGGTTTAAGGGGGTTTTCTTTTTTGGGGGGGTTTTGGGGATTTCTGTGTTAAGAAACTAAATGAGACCGCCACTAAGCCTAGGGCTACATGAGATTAGTGTAACAATCATGGAGGATTGAACCATACAAGAAAATCCATAACGGGGAGACAACAACGTAGGCAACACTCAACAATGTATTCCAATGCTTGATAAACAATACAATGATAGACCTCTTATATAGAGAGTCTCAAGGCATAAGCCTACTGTGTGGCACAACAGTCACCCTGGCATATCGCGAGTGGAGCTTGATATCTCAACAATTATGTCATAGGAGACCTTGCAGTCGAGCTAGAGCAAGTAGATTGATGGTATGAGAAGCCATATGGTGCTGTCTATTTGAGCATACTATGAGAAGCCGTATGATGCTATCAATTGGAGCTGGCATAGCGTTGGAATAGCATGGATAGCCAGTGGAAGAAAGGATCACATATGCATTGTGTTGAGGTCATTGGGGGTAGGTGCCTTTGTGTTGTAGCTTGTCTGCCTTAGAGGGCTCATTGAGGCTTTGGCTGAAGATCGCCAGTTGAAGAAGGTCAGCCGTTTTGCTTTAGCCTTGTAACTGAATGCTTAGGAGTTATAGAAGTTGAATCAAGTCAGGCAGTTGCTTGTAGGTCAAGCGAGTTGGAGCAGTTGCAATCTTTCTCTTTCTCTCTTATTCTTTAAAATTAGAAAAGTTCCCTTGCTAACATAGAATTCATCTTTGTGTATGTGACATAGATGGCTTGCAAGAGAGGTATTTCTTGAAAAGGTTTAGACACAATCATTGTTAGTTTTAGAGGACTTTTGTATAGTGTCAAGCATGCTTCGTCCTATAGTGTCAAGGTTGTGACACAATCATTGTTAGTTTAGAGAATTTGTGTATAGTGTCACGCATGATTCATCCTATAGCTATGCCTGAGGATTATATATTGCAACAGCACCTGGGGAAAATCCAATTTGAAGTGAGAAAGCACCTATTCTCCACATTTCCAAGTAAGTATGGTGAGGTCAAGAGAAGAAAAGGAGTTGTTGCAACATACAAGATGGTTTTTAGGTATTACGAGGGTATTTCTGAATCTTTTTTCTTGATATTTCTATGTCAAAGTGTTCATCATTGTTTCAAGAACATCACATGTCTTAGAGGTTTGTACTTGGTATGCTATTGATGTGATAGTTGATTATAATGTCATTTGTTTCGAGTTATCTCTTTCATTTGGTGAAAGAGAAAATGATAGTAGAGATGCCCCAATAATGCAAGAGGTGAACAAAGTTTGCAAATCCCATGTTTTGCATCTATCCACCCAACATGCATTCATTTTCACAATGGGATCTTGCCGATTGTCCATGGTGGATAGACTTCACTGTTGGACAAGCGTTGACTAGACAAGGGGATAACTATATGCAATTTGCCTCCAAGAAAAGATGATTGTGGCTGCCATAGATAATGTAAGGCATGGAAGACGTACATGAAAAACAAGGGTGGAAAGGTAGGTACAATTTGATCTTCTTTGCATGGAGTTGCTACCATAGTTAGTTATCAAGGGTGGATATGTTAATATCTGTCTCCCACTAAAAAGTCTATATTAAAGAGAATGATTTGGATAGTCCTACACAAAGGAAGATCAAGGGCATCTTGCAAGATTATTTGACCTCCTTCGATGTGTTACTATGTATGCTTTTGCACTATCTTCCATTGTTTTTCCCCAAAAAAATTATAATCCTAACTTGAATTATGATGTGCTTTCTCTCCATATTTGTTCATGGTATTGGAGCTCCCTTGCCTTCCACTGAGGCCTCGAGATCATCGTGTGAGAGATTGAGAGATTGAGAGCTCTTGAGTGTTCTCTTCCGTGAGAGAAAAATTCCATTCATCGAGAGTTCTTTGAGAGAATTTTCGCCGAATTCTACTCATTTCGTCATTTTGAGAGTTTTCTAATTGTGAGAGAGAGATTTCAATTTGACCTTTAGCAGAGATTTTTGTCCAATTATACTCATTTCCATTGTTGAGAGAAAGAGAGATTAGGCTCATTGTGAGATCTCAAAGAGTTGAGAGAGGTTCATCTCTATTGAGAAGAGAGATTCTGAGTGTTCATCTCTAAGAGAGATTCTGAGGTTCATCTCTATTGTGCCAGTGATTTTCACAGCAGATTGAGTACATTTCTTGCACAATGTCTACCACTAGCAACCTCAATTTGGAGGCATCTTCTAAGTTAGACAACTCAAATTATGGCACATGGAAATACCAAATGGAGACAATTCATGCACTTCAAGAAAAATTGGAGTATGTCGATGGGTCTACACCTAGACCATCTAATGGTACAATAGTAGCTCCCACCATTGCCGCAACACAAGTAGTGGGATATACACCTACACCAATAGTGTTTGCACCTATATTAGATATTGACATTGCCCAAGAACAGGCAGAATGGGACAAGAAAGACAAATATGCATATCTCTAATTACTTCTCCATGTCGCACCACTTGAATGTTTAGATCTTCTATCTAGGCTAGGACTGCGCCAAAACTATTTTTGATGTGATGACAAAAGACTTGTTTAAGCTGCACACAGAGCCAGACACTGAGCAGAACTTTGAGATTGTGAGCATTAGAGTGTTCATTGAGGCTTCTTCTTCTTGGGGGAAGGATACCATGTCGTTTGTGAACATTTGGACATCAATCTGATTGCCTGACCCACTCTATCCTTCCTACCTCCTACCTAAGGTGAAGAGAAGGGGGGCTACCGGGCACCCTTGCCTAACTACCTGTTGAGGTCAAATTGGCCTACTATCCCACCATTGATGCAAAGAATCACCGAAGCATTGGCAAAAAGAGCTTGAATTTTCTAAAGGACCCTTGCATCGAAGCCCAGTCTCAACATTACCTCAGTTAGGAAATCCCACCGAATGCAATCATATCCTTTGTCGAAGTCGACCCGAACAAGAGCACCTTCTGGCTTGAGGCCGAGGCTAGGTCTAGGGCTACATGCAAGGCATATTAGCATGTCAATAGGAAAAATGTGAACATAGGTAACATCCAAGTTGATCACGTTATAACTTGCATTGTCAAATAGGCATTGTTGTGCAAAAATATATACTTATAAGCTTATGTTCTATAGTTGATGCATATTGTTTCATGCATCCATGGTTAAAACATTTTCATCACTGCTCATTTAAATCAATTATGTAAGAGAATTGCTATAGACAATAATTAAGATACTTTTTCAATCACCAGCATGCATGTAAGCCATAGATCACAATTGTGCTACTTTTTTAATCACAAACATACATGAATTGTGTATTAAGTGAAGAAAAGGGATCTAGAAAGCAACTGTTTGTTTTATCACAAAATGCTCCGACAACATGTATGTGGCCAAGAATCCCATACTCTTACATGAATGGACAAGAAGAGCTACACATGAAATAATCATGGTTTTGTTTGGTCAAATAAACATTAAATCCATTTCCATGCTACATATATAGATGTGATGTAGTACTCAGACAAGGGGCACCTCAAGGAACAAATGGCTTTGTTAGGATGTATGGGAGATGTATAGCAATTCATACTAGAAAATTGCTATGAAGGACCATAGAAGATGAGATAGATACCATCTAGAATAATACATCATGGAAGCTGGTAAGGTACTTGAAAGTAAAAATGTGATAACAAAGGGGTGAGTGTTCAAATTCATTGTGGTTGCAAAAGGCTTTCCTTAGACCTTTAAGACACCATAATATGCACCTTTTATACTTTTGAAACATCTTGTATTAATATTGGCCATTCTAGAAACACATCACTAGATTTGTTAAAAAATGGACATGTGAACTCCTTTTTGAATAGTCACCCAAAGGAGGAGGTATGAAAACTTTTTTGTAGTGTAAAGAAAAATAGTATTGTAAGTCTTCTCAATTGAATGTGTGATGGTTACTTAATAATGTTCTCCATTGGGAGCTACAATTCTGGTGCACATGCCTAGGTTCAAAGAACATACAATGATTAGAGATAATTACTGTCTATGAAACTTGCTAGTGGTGGGCAACTATATGTTAATGAGAATTTGAGATACATAGCATTGCTAGCTAATGATAATATAATAACTTAATAGTGTGGGCAACTAAGAGTTAATGAGAATTTGAGATACATAGCATGGCTAGCTAGTAGTGTCGGCTGAGCATAAAGATATAAAACAAATAAAGGCTCATCAAAGTTTTGGATAGATTCATTGTTAAAGAATTGTCATCAAAGTTAAAGAATGCAAAATTTTAATCAAAAAGTAGAGCACATGGTACGCCCAACCATTCAAGAGACCAATTCAATCAAAGACAAAGCAAGCATCCCACCATATGAATCGAAAAACAAATAAACAAATCCTAACTAATTCCTTATTGGATGCCATGCGAGTGACCATGCTATACATGCTAACTAGCTCCTTCATATATATCATGAGAATAATTATGTTGCATAAGCTCATGTCTTTGATGAGGTGGACTTATTACCATCATTTTCTATGAATGACTAGTTTTGATAAGTGTGTAGGCAATAAGTTAGGGAGATGATGTAGCCTAGTGGAAAGACACCACTTGGTATATACTTTTAATAGATAAAAGATGTCACTCTAACCATCAAAATGTGGTGCTAGTGTGATACTATTTATTACAAAGGCTATGTATGTTGGCACCAACCAGGAGGTACGTGATTGGTGAGTCATAGCAACAATCTTGAGACTATTTTGCATGACATTATTGCATGTTCCACAAGAGGAATAATCACATAGAGATTTAGTTTTATCAAAGAAGTAGAGGAGAAGTATATATGCATCAATGTTATCTCACAAGTGAGATGTTGGTGGAAATAACTTTTGTTAGGACACAGACAATTATTTTGGTGGAAATCACTTTTTTTAGACATAGATAATTATTTTGGGGGTAGAGTGATTAACTCATAGCCATGTGCTAGGCCATTAATAAGGATTTCTTGGGTTCCAACACTCATAATGTACTAGAGGCTCTAACATCAACTTACATTATTGAACATAGAATAATGAAGCATTTTGAGAAGGTTTTAGTTCTTGATTCATCATGTGTTGGATTCATTATTACATTTTACATCATTGCTAAGGGTTTACAATCCAAATTAGCTTACTTGATGTCATGTATGCCTCAATGATGATATGTATACTCACCTATATTGTTCAACCAAGAATGGATAAATGTTTCAGTGCTTGTGTGATAAATGATACATGAGCAAAAATAGCCAATGTTTCAGTGCTTGTGTGGTATTAGTCCTCTCCTTCTTTTTGTATTGAAAGAAATTGGGAGTTATTGCTTTAACATGTCAGTGGTGCACATTTTTATTACAAGAATGAATGAATTTTGACTACAAGTAATCAAACTAAACACATAGCTAAATGATAGCCAATCATGGGCAACAATGCGGGTTTTTAATCCATGTCAATCATTATCTAGTTACATGATGTACATAAGTCAATGCACTGTCTAGGGTGTTCATCCTTTTTGTGACACACATTAACAATTTCATTGTTGTCTTTATCTTCTTGCTTGAGTGCCCTTCTAGATGAATGCAACAATTTGTCTTGCACACACTTCAATGCTTCTATCGGATTTTTCTCCATGGTTACAACACTATATCAAAAGCCTCTCCTTATCAAGTTAAATGTGCAATCACAAAATTGTAAGAATCAATCAATATCAATCCTTTCTTTAAAAACAGACAATGAATGTTCTTCAAGAAAGTATTATTATTTTTTCAATAAAAAATACTTTTACAACATTTGGAAGGTCTATTCCATCTTAGGGATGATAAGACATTATACATAATATATACCAAAGTGAATCAAGTTATCATTCATGAGCTTTTATCTAGAAAGCAATGTAATCTTCTCTGAGGTAATTATTTCTAGCCTCACAAGCTTTCTATATAGCAACCCTATAAGTGGAAAAATGGAGTAAACTTTTGAAAAACTGGTGAAAGATTAGGCTTTGTATATGGCCTCACAAGTTTTCTATATAGCAACCCTATAAGTGGAAAATTGGAATTTACTTTTGTAAAACTGGTGAAATATTGGGCTAGACTAGTCAGTATGCATTTTACCTTAGTAGATAAAGAAAGGTTGGAATTGAAGATTTGACATAAAGTCTCCTAGTAAAGTCTCCTTAGACAAAAAGTCCACACAAAGTTAAATACTTGTTTTTCACAAACGTCACACAAAATGCCTATTATTTTTTTATATGCCTATCAATTGTTGTAAATAGGCCAGGTTAATGAAAGTTGTCACAATTGGTGCTTTTGCCAAATTAACTCCCAAATGTAGTGTAGGTGCAAGTGCACACATGTGCACCTGCACACATGTAGATATGCATCCTCATCTGTAGATGCACATGAGCACATGTGCGCATGCATGCATGTAATAAATGAGCATGCATGGATGCACTCATGGACATGTGTGTGTGTGTGTGCGCGCATGCATGTGCTTGCACACACACACATGTAGTATGTGGATGCATGCATACACTCACACACATGGGCATTTGTGCATGTGTGTGCCTTCTACATGCGCACACATATCCTTTCTTGCACAATAACTATTATAAAAAAATTATGGACTTTAATATATTGTATGGTTTCATATGTGCATGTGTGAGCCTTGTATCTGCAAACACATATCCTTTCTTGCACAATAGCTTTTATAAGAAAATTATGGACTATTATATATCATATGGTGCCGTTTAAATGTTCGTTAAGGCAAATTACCAAAATGAGAATGGCTGATGCGATGAGAGACAAAGGTAAATGGACCAATAAGGGTGAGGTAAACTGGCTATTAAAGCAGCGGGTGCCTTTAAAGTAGACGGACATGTGGCTACTAGTCACATCAAAAAACCTCAAAACTTGGTTTGTGCCCATTGAAAAAAAACATTTTGATATTTTGATAAATGTAGTTTGAAGCGACATAGCAAGTTCAAATGCTTGATTTTGGCTAGTTAAGGGCTTGTTCATATTCCCATTTAATTTACCTTGTTTTACTACTAAAGACATATACCTTGATATAAAATAATGTATCATTTAAACTTGAAGCGTAAACTACACATTCTTAAGTAGTTAAACATGATTATTGGTGCCCTGCCCCGTTGATCAATGGCACTTGATTGTGCACACCCACCCACACACACACACATGCACATACATATGTGCATGTGCATGCACATGCATGCACCCGCACGCGCGTACACACACACAACTTTCATAAAGAAAAGGCTTTAAAATATGTTTTGATGCATGCACATATGCATGCATGGACACAAGCGTGCATGCACGTGCAAGCAGCACCTATGCGCGTGCACACACACATTAACATGAGGAAGAATAATTATTTTTTAGGGAGGAGTGTGTAACTAAAAGGAAGCATCTTTTTAGTGCAAATAAAATGAGAATTAATTTGGGCAACTTGTGGTGTGGGCGATGACAAGAAAGTTTCAACGTACATATCTACAAAAGTCTAGTAATGATGCGCATATGTTTTCATTGGCCTTGGATATTAATTAAATGAAGATACATTGACAATAACGATTAGAGGAAAGTTTATAAACGTATTTTATATACACAAATGTCTAGTGATGATGCTCATATATTTTATAGGTAAAAAGACTACAACATGAGCTTCTTGTTTCTCTCATCTTTTGCTTAATGAAGTTGGCCACATTTAACACTTTAGCAATGCATGTAGTCATTATCATGTACCAAGCTTGGCTCATTGTATGGCAAAGCTAGGAGGAGAAAAATCAAGGATAACAAGGGATTCATTCCCAACCAAACGATCATTCTCATATGGTAGCATGGGGTGCGTGATTTTTTAGTTTGGTCTAGTGTGGGCTTTACTGGAGCAACCTTTTGGAAGGCACAAGCAGAGAGGGGGTGGGTGGCACTTGAGGCAGCTTTACAATGGAGGCATTGTCAGTTGCACGTGTGGAGGGATGGGGAGCCATGCTTTTTTGAATGCTTTTCCCAATATGGGCGCACGAGAGAGACCATTGGAAGAGGATGGATGAGGGAGACAAAGGAGGACATGATTGCACGAAAAAGGAATTACTCATTGCAAGTTGGGGGGTGGGGTCTAAGAGGGATCCTAGATGAAAGAAATCTTCTTCTAGTGAATAGAGCCATATCTTGAAATTCTTTTTGTTGGGGGAGGAAGAGGCGGATATTTTTATTTTCCATGTCTTCTAACTAAGGGTCGATTTTTGCCATAATTGATGCGAAGATTGAGCCTGTGGATACGCAATACGAATGTGCCAACATGTGGCCACATGCTAGATGGTGACTAGGATGAAAGGGGATTGAGAGAGAGAGAGAGAGAGAGAGAGAGATAGAGAGAGAGGGATTTACTTCGTAGCACATAGCTAGCAAGCCATAGTCTTATACGAAGCACTCACGTAAGCAACAAGTTTGCTTGCAAAGAGAGGCAAAAATGTTGGCCATGATGAGACTATACATTGCGAGAGAGAGAGATTTACTTCGTAGCACATAGCTAGCAAGCGAGAGGCTTATACGAAGGATCAAACACACATATCCATGACAAGTCACTCACGTAAGCAACAAGTTTGCTTGCAAAGAGCGGCAAAAACGTTGGCCGTGATGAGAGAGAGAGAGAGAGAGAGAGAGTTCTAAGCGTCTTAAGGAAGAGGGGGGGTGGGGGAGAGAGAGAGCGAGGGACGGGGGAGAGAGGGACTTCTAAGCGCCTTCGGGAAGACGGGGCTGGGGGGGGCGAGAGAGAGAGGGGGGGGGGGGGGGGGGGGGAGTAGTATCGTTGTACATTTGGATTGAGCGCAGTCCGATGTGCCACGTCAGGGGCACTGAGCAGGTGGATACACGACACGTGGGTGCCAGCGCGGCGGACACGTGTTAGAGGGTGGCCACTAGGGCGACTTACCTATGCAGGTAACGTGTAATTTCTGTGTGGCAGTCGCGTGAGCGGCGTGCAGGAGACTTTTCATATGCGCCTGCGCTTTCGCCCCCGATCACCTTTTGCTTGCCTTTGCCACTCTCCATGCACTACCGCCTCGTCTCCTCCGCTGCACAGCCTCCTAGAACCTCCGCCTCCCTTCCAGATAAGTTGTTACCTCTCTTCTCTACCCCTCTGCACTACCTTCTTTCAGCCATTGTGCTCCCTTTTGCAGCTCTTTTCCTTGTCATCTCCTCTCCTTTTGTCCTTGCTAGCACCCTCATCGACATCGTTACTCATTTTGCCTCATCGACCCTCGAGCGGAGTCTCTTTGCGTCTTTGCTCTTCTAGCGCTCAGCAACATGAGTCCGCATCGTGCCTGATTTTTGCTCGTCTCCATGCCAGCTTAGGCCGCGACCCGGATCCTGGCTTACTGCCGTTGTTCCTTCCATTCCAACATGGATTTCTTAGGCTCCTCCGTTGTCTACGCGGCAGTCCTGCCCGTAGTCGTGTTTTGCTTAGTTGTGTTCATAGCCGGCTTGAATGACAGACTTCTCCGAATGGTCGGATTACGACGAGGGGTGGACAGAAGGGAAAGCTACTCATTGCGCCTCCCAGATGGTTCCAGCGTGGGATCTGACCTGCTGCTGTTGAGCGCGTCAGAAGAAATCAGGAAAGCACTTCCCGTTGTGCTCTACGATCGCGAGCTTTACAAGGCTTTGAGCTTGGAAGACACGCAGTGTGCAGTCTGTCTCTCGGAATTCCAACCAGGGGAAGAGATTCATCGACTGCCTCACTGCAAGCATGTGTTTCACAAGAGTTGCTTGGATCAGTGGTTGGATCAGCAGCAAAACAGGTGCCCTCTGTGCAGATCTTCACTGCAGCCAGACGATGTGGCAAAGAAGCTAAAGAAGAGGGAACAGGAGCTGGCGGATGAAATGGTACTGTGGTTTTCGTCGGTCCATGGATCAGCAGGCATCCAGGGGTTTTGGTGGCAAAACTAGGACGTGTGAGCAAGTTGCTGCAGTACGAAGATGAAGATCTCAGCGGAACAATACTCGACAAAGAGGTGCATAAATCAGAATTGATATTGTGAGCAATCGTCAGTCGTCAGTTGAGGACACATGGGCGCGCTGGGCGTATCATACTCCTGGCAGAGATACACTGTTTCTTCAGAAATCACAGTTGCAACTGACTGTGCGGTTAAGGTCCATCATCAGACGTCCTCACTGTTGTCTTAAGCCGCCATTGCCTCGATTGTTCAGTAATATATCGTTCTTATGGGTTGCCTTCCCCTTCAAATGTTACGATCGTTATCTACAATCTCACTCTGAACAATGTTGCCTTCATTTTGTATTATGTCCAAACATTCTCCCAAATGGTGAAATATAGACTGTGTAGGATTTGTGTAGGATTTGTTGCTGAAATATAGACTTTTCATATCTTTCCATTAGAGCTTCATATGATCTATTGGTAAACTATATCTGTGTTGGTGAAATATGTAATAGTTGTATGGGGAATTTTGGGAAGTGCTCTGGGATCTGTTCGTGAAATATTGAATAATTGTATTTGAATTATGTTACATACAACTACTTTTGAGTTCACCCTAAATGTTAATGTATACATGCTCTCCATGTCCTTGGATAAGAGGAGGAGTGCATGTGGAGACCCTTAAGATCTATGTGGATTAGTTTTAGAGACTCCACTAGGTACATAGATTTCTATAGAATGGCTCATTCCATGGTAATTGTGGAGTGGTATGTATCTTTTCCATGAGCATGCATACAAATGAACACCTTTTTGCATTTCATTAATTGCATGGCTATCTTTCCCCCCTCCCTTAGTTCATACCATCTTTGTCTTCCCAATTGGTCCCACATGTAAGAGAGTCAGATAGCAAAGTCCACTCAATATAACACTTTTCTCTAAAGTGTATCATGCTAGATTTCATTTAGGTCATTCTTCTTCCCATCTATAACATGTTGCATCTTTTTTAGATCTTTTTTCTAGAAATTGCGACATTGTAATTTTAATATACATCTCTCTTTCGCTTACCTCCATAATCCATGTTTTCGCCACAAAACTGTGTACTCATTGAGGGAGGTTAAGACTCAGATATTGGATTTGGGCATCGGTCGGAAGCGGGATTCATTAGTGGCATCATATCTTTTTTATGTATTCTCTTTTTTTTTAGAACCTATACTACTGCTTCGTAGTGTGGACCACAGGCCAAATTTTGGACTTGGTCGTTTCTTTTTGGGCTGACAACCCTTGCATTTCACATTTAATAAGCAATGGGATCTATGCATGTTATGCTAAGGTTCTTCCATTTGTACTTAGCTTGACTAATAGAGAAGCCTTATTATACAAAAGAAGGGATATCTTTTGCCTTTATGACTTTACCATTTTTATATTATCCTTTATACTTTGCACTCTATAATGTCTACCCTATTGATTGGCATTAAAGGTGCACCACTATGAAAATGACAAAGACCAAAATATCACAAACATGAAATACAAACTCATATATGCCTTATCTCTATGAATTTTATTAAGCTATTAATTGAGCCTCTCCTTAACTATAGCAAGGCATAATATGGGGACCACTAGGCCCTTTTTAAGCCCATCACTTATCTACAAATAATTTGGCCCATTCTCAATACTTATACCAATATTTTTTGCATTAAACCTTTTTATCATTGATTTTGTCACTATTAGCAAAACGAAAAAAAACCATTGACAATATTATGGTCAAAAATTTTGTTGATTTTAGGGTCGTAACTTATAAACACATAACATAGTAAGTTCACGAACAGAAGGGCATTAATTTTATAAACATGTCACATAATAGGGTGGACATTTACCAACCTTATTTAACATAATTATGGTCTATATGTATCTAGAGGAGAATTTTAAATTAAAAATTACAACATGTATCTGACGAAAGATGGGTAAAAACCTATCCCAAATATTGATGAAAATATCAACCATAACGTGAAAACCATTTACAATAGTGTCAGTATAAGCATTTAAAATCTAGAAGGCATTTTATGTTAGTACCGACCCTATGGACTCAAGGGAAACGTTTTTAGGGCATATTTGGGTTTGGGGTAAGGTCCAAGTGTGTCCCACATTGCTCTTTTTTTTTGTATATACATTTATGGAACATTGTGTGGACACCACTATAGAGGTTTCTAAAATTCTACAATATTTGGGACCCAAAAAGACTCCTACTTAGACCCTTGTCCTCTCAAGATGAACCAATCCTTTTTACCCCCCTTGCATGCTCCATTCACACCTTTGTCCTTAGCTTGCGCATCAATAGGCATTACCTTAGTGTCCACCTCCCTTCGCTGTGTGACACCAACAACTAGGCTAGGGTTTAACTAGGTCAATGAATAGTTAAAGGTTTAAGAGTCAAGAAAGTACTTACATCCATGAACGCAACGAAGGTTCTTCCTTGCATCTCTAGGTCGATAATAACTAGGTCAAATTGCACAATAAAGGTTACAAGTCAAGAAAGCCCTTGCATCCATGAACACATCAAAACTTTCTCATTGCTCCTCTCTCTATGTGTGTGTGCACGCACACGGGCATGTGTGCGTGTGTGTGTGTGCATATTCATGTGCGCATGTGTGTATGTACATACGTACATGTGTGTATGTACATGAGATGTACGTACACACACATACACACACATGCACATGTGTTCATGGATGTAACTATTTTCTTGACTCAAACTTTTATTGACCTAGAGGAGCAAGGACAACAAGCCTCTCTCCTTTAGCCACACAAATAGGCCACTCATACTTTATCGGTAAGTGTATCTCTACATGTGGTCCTTGAAATCTCCTTGAAATCTCTACCTATCTTCAAGTCTCGCTCACACATAAACATGATCACTTAGCCAAAAAACAAGATACAAACATACAGACCTAATTTAAATGATCAATTACTAATAAAGTACTTACAAAGTATGAATAGAAGTGGCCCCACCCTTATGTAATCTCATGGATGCTACCTCATTGTTGCTTGTGTTTCTTTAGGCTTTTCACTTCTTGAGGAGCAAAATCCCATTTGACAAAGGTGCAATGGGGATGGCTCCCTAGAAACTTCTCTAATGGGAACTTTACAGTGGTTTGAGACACCCAACATCTTTCAAAGAATCCATCATATGTTTTGGAATGGAAGTTATGCTTGTAAATGATTCAAAGCATACTTCTTTCATGACTGATTGTGACTAGAAGTCCATCTTGACCTTATTTAAGGATGTATAAGTCCTGCAAAAAGCATACATCCTAGCAAGCATGGCCTTGGTATGGATCTAATAGTTTCTATGGTCATAGTAAATGTTTGTGAATCCTTGTCCCTAAATTATTACATCCAATTGGGATTGGAGGGAGATGGATGAATTTGCCACAATGCCTCGTGATACTAAGAGATGAGGCATCAGAGAGTGTTTGTATTGGAGATGCACTGCACCTCTCTTCCATTTCTCACAAGATTTAATCTTCTCTTCTACCTTCTAGATTTCAAGTGCTGCTACCATTTGCACCTATTTCATGCGAGTTGTGTATGTTCATATTTTCCAAAAGGACGGGGATCAATTTTAAAATAAGCCAAAAATATGTTTAAGAAAGTTGTATCAAGTGCCAAAAAGTGGATTAAGAAAGGCTAGAAGTAGGGGAGGGATAATTGTGATGCACATACAAAATTAAATGGCAATATGACCCCATGATTAAAGTGTTTGGGTGCATAGAGAGAGAATTAAAATGCAATACAATCCATGACTAAAGTGTGTAAAGGCTAGTATAATACCAAATTTCTATGCCTTAGTCATGCAAATCATTAAAGAAATCTTGTGCCTCCTTTGATAACACATGATTGCCATTAGTCTTGATGTCCTTTGCACCAAAAACTAGGTTTCCCATATCTAGAGCTAAGTAATAGGAGCTCAAACTATAATCATCATGTGGATCTTGTATTGGCTCATGAGATCATTGAATTGCTTATTTCCATCTCATCTATTGACATTGACATTAAAAAGGTACTGGGAAATCTTCAACACTAATGCAAAAGAGATATGAAGTTTGTGAAGAAATAACATTTTTTCTAAGTGTAGAAGCATCAGTATATCCATCAATATGGAACCATAGATAGAAATGCCAAGAACTCACACAAAATACACAAAAAAATAGCATCGATATATTGCAAAAAATTAGTGCTAGTATCCATCCAACATCGATGCTATGGAAATGTGAATTTTGTGGTGGGTAGAATGGGGGTATCACCATCATAAGTTAACATAAAAGAGATTAGATCTATATAATAAGAACTCTAGAAGGGGCATGAATATGTATTGAAAAATGTACTACCACTCCATAGAAGGGGCATGAACATATAATGTTCCAACGCATGAGTATAAAAACTCCCTTAAGGGGCCATAAATGTATAATCTACAAGATCAATTACACAAAATCCTAAAAAGATATACAAACTCATACTATATACTCACACTCTATACAAAAAATATATATATCACTAGCTACAATTTGGGACCTCATTGATCTCCTCAATTTGCATCACTCTCGAAGGCCAAACATTCTCGTCTCACCTCTATCTCCACTGAATCTAGATCCCTCACTAGCTCCAGATCACTTGTCCACTACCAAGGCCTTGCCCACTCTAGATCCCTCATCCTCTCTAGAGCTAGCTGGCATAGATTGCATGCAAAGTTAATGGAAAACTTTATTAAGGACATCAGCATTATATAACTTAAAAGAAGCTACTTATATTATGAAAGTAAGAATGGCCAAAGACCTACCTTGAATGAGCGTTGAACAAAGCAGTGATGTTCCATCAATCTATACTCCGTTGCTCTCAAGCTTGTCAAAGAGAGCCTGAGTATTCTATGCATAAGCATTGTTATACTCATCCTTGGTTGGTATACAACCAACCACACAATCCACAATAACAAGAGTTATCCATGAAAAAACAGAAGGCCAAGAATAGGTATGAAAAAGAACATACATCAAACAAAATGTATTAATTGACAACAAGATAGTAAGTGATAGAGTTACTTGAAAACTATGCTACAAAGAAAACCTCCCAAGGTGAGAAGGTATGACCTTTTCTTGTCATGCATGTGTTGTCTTTCACTGTTGGCTCCACCTGTTAGGGTCTCTCTCATTCTTTGCCAAGTGCTTATCTTTGTGAGATAACTGAGGAGGACATGGTATTCTATTTTTCACCACATCTCAAATCCCTAATCTGTGGTGGTGAACAATCACTGCTTGCATGCAGTCTAGCATTTGGGATCTCTGATCTACAACATTGGCGAATCACTACTCATCTGCAGTCTAGCATCCACCTCCTATTAAACTATAGGTGCTCTGACATAAGAAACACTCTATGGAGCGTGTCTATGACATATTCCTTCTTATCAATAGGGAAATTTATTCAATGTTTAACTATGTCCTTATCAAAGAAAATGCTCATGATTTGTCACATCAGTGACATGACACAAGATTCTTCATCATTCTCTATGATTTGTCTTATGTCATCTAGGGAATACATGGGACCCTCATGAGAAGGTGTCAAAAATGGTGTCCTTGGTACCATAGTCGATGTGGCTAATGGCTTTAGGGTCATTCTGAGAGTCACCATACATGTACCTTCCACATGGTGCATAGATAGGTCATCTGGTACCTTCCACATGGTGCATAGATAGCTACAACTTAAGGAGTAGTGGTCACCATGGTAGCTACCTCATGGTGGATACATAGCTATGTCACAGTGGTAGCTACTCGATGGAATAGGTAGCTACCTACTGTCCACCACATGGTGGTAGGTACTACATGGTGGATAGATAGCTATGTCACACTGGTAGCTAGTCCATGGAATAGGGAGCTACTTGTTGTCCACCACATGGTGGATAGATGGCTACAACACAGTGGTAGCTACCTTATGGTGGATACATAGCTATGACTTGACGTCTGGTACCTTCCACATGGTGCATAGATAGCTACAACTTAAGGAGTAGTGGTCACCATGGTAGCTACATCATGGTGGATAGATAGCTATGTCGCAGTGGTAGCTACTCCATGGAATAGATAGCTACCTACACATGGTGGTAGGTACTACGTGGTGGATAGATAGCTATGTCACAGTGGTAGCTACTCCATGGAATAGGTAGCTACCTACTGTCCACCACATGGTGGATAGATGGCTACAACACAGTGGTAGCTAAAATTCCTTTTGTAGGTACCTCTTCACGGTGTTGGATTCTATATATAGTTGTAGCTACCTATAATGACATTGTTACATTCATACTTTTGATTTGGTTGGCAAGTAGATTTGTGTCTGACTGGTACCTTGTGTGATACTTTGCCATTCCATATCTCACAACTATCTTCATGATTGCAGAACTGTAGACACCTTAAAAAGAAAGCTGTGAGCCAAAAATAGCTGTTGTTGATGAGGGTCCTCAAAATGGTATAAGACATGAATGGTTATTCCTTCTTCCTTTTCGACAACATGATTGAATGTATACAGATATAGTCCTTACATCTTTTTTTTTGGGTTGTCTGGCAGTGGGTGAATCGGACAATACTACTGCTGTTGATGGAGATTTGCTTGATTTTATCAAAAACTTGAGAAATGGCATCCCTTCAATTGAGCCGGATTCTCTAGACAAGGCAGATGCCAGTCATACTTCTAGTGAAATGGAGTGAGTAGAAGCGGATGCACCAAATCCACATTCTCCTATTGACAGCATGGGGGTGTTGGGAGACAATGTGACAAAGACACTTGGTGGTTCAAATTTGAGAGATAAGTGACGGGGTCCCTCAAAGTTTTGAGAAAACATCTCTCAGTTCAAAATCGGGAAATGGAAGCGAGGGGAGCCCTACACTTGCAGAGACCTTGATGCTGTTGCGCAAAACAATGAAATGAAAGTTTGGAAGAGGTGAATTTAGTTGGCCTTTTCCTTTCTTTGGTAATGATGGATGTGTCTTCTCTCCAATTACTAATTGATTGTTCTTGTAGGAGAAACTACCATGACAATTGAACCTACCAAGAAGAATGACAGTGGTCAAGATGCAAGGGAGGATGCTGCTACTCCCAAGGCCAAAAAACGCTTGCCTTCCTAGTTGTTTTTGTTGGAAGCTAGTGTTGTAACAAAAAATCTCTATCAAAAGACTATGGCTGATTTTGGCTTTGTAATATCCCACCGACAGTTATTTTTAATGGAATTTTGTGTTCTTCAATGTCTTTTCTTCTAGCCCATTATCCAATAAAGTTGTCTTGTGCATTGTAATGTAGCACTTTGACATATGTTCCTTGTGCTCCCTATCCTGTACATCATGAATATGTAACCTTGATTGTACAAGTAGTTGTAAAATAATGTCGTGTGTCCTGATACAGAGATTTATGTTACGGACTATTGCTAGAAATTGCCATGGGGAGTGAAGGGCATGGGAGTGCTCCTGGATGCTTGCAAGGACAATGGTTTTGGCTTAGACTTGCATCGTGCAGCCAGAGATGTATTGTGTGCCATAAAAGCTGCAGTAGTAGGGTGTGATACACATGGCTCATGAGAGGAAGGCAGGGATGCATATCAGCAGCAAAGCAATGAACAAGAGGGGAGTGTTGAGGATTGCTTAGAAGGTGCAAAGTTTTTTGCACCAGAATTTTCTTGGAAGTTGCCATGGGGATAGAGAGGCATGGCAGTGGTCCTAGACTCTTGCAAGGACCAAGGTTTTAGCTTACACATGCTACATGAATGCGGGGATGTACTCAGTGCCATAAAAGCTGTGGCTATTGGGTGTGATCCACCATGCATACGAGAGGGAGGCATGGCTGCATATCAGCCAAAGAATGAACTTGAAGCAATTATTGTGGATTCCCCAAATATCTCACCAAAGAGTAAATGAGAAGCAAGTGATCAGGATTCCCCACAAGGCAAAGTTGCAATTGTGGAAAGTAGACTTGCTCATATCATGAATGCCGATGAAATTCAGGAACAGAGTGTGGCAACACTTACTTCGCTCAAAAAGACCATTCACGTGCTAGTTCTAGATATGAATGGTTTACTTTTGCTAAGGTACAGACAAATTCGGGGCATGAAAGAGAATGTTGATTTTAAGGCAGGTGCACTTAAATCCAAGGTTCACCATGTAAAAAAGCAATGTCTTCATGAAATATGTGAACGACTTGATTGTGAGGCAACTTGAGTGGAGAACGTATGAGATGTTGCTAGTTGATGACACCAAGTACAAGAACATGCTGAATTCGTCTTGGTCACTAATTTGTTTGACATCACTCACCCAACGGATGATGAGCAAGACCCTTTCTTCCTCACCAATGCTCTATTGCCATGGCTGCTTAAATGGAAAGAAGTTGAATATCCAAGGGCATATGTGCAGTAGAATATGCTATGTAATGAAAAGGATATGGAGTCCATGTATGTAATGAAGCATTGGTAGGACTTAAAGTCATGTCGCAATGTAACGAAAAAGCTTTCAATCTGTTGATACTTTTTGTAATTGCTTTTTGATATACCCTTTTAGGGACTATGTGATCCAAGGCAATTTTTGACCGATACATGAATAAATGGTGCTTTTTTAGTATTCTATCAACATGTGGTCTTTAATATTCTCTTGAAGAAAGTGTGTGTTGAATGGTTATGCACAACTGATTAAAAGATTGAGAAGTCTAGAATCTTAGGATTGTTTGTGTACATCCTTTTTTTGGAAGGGGTTTGATTTCGTCAATCAGCTTTTAGCTAGTGGATACCATCATAACAGATAGCTGAATTTATGCCAGGTGGTTGCTAGTGGTCTAGTTGTAGGTAGCTATGACCACAACAGAGACCACAATGTTTACCAGGTGGTAACTACCAATGTAATGGGTGGTAGCTACCACCACAATAGAGAGCATAATGTCTGCTAGGTGGTAACTACCAACATAACAGGTGGTAGCTACCACCACACATAATTTTGATACAATCTGGGGACTAAGGCAATGTATTTCACTTATACATGAATAAATGGTGCTTTTTTTGTATTCTACCAACATGTGGTATTTAATATTCTCTTGAAGAAAGTTTGTGTTGCATGGTTATGCACAACTGAGTGAAAGCTTAGAGTCTCAGGATTGTTTGTGTACATGCTTTTTTTGGAAGGGGTTTGAGTTAGTCAATCTATTGATGAGGTGAGCATAATTTTTGCCAAGTGGTAGCTACCACCACAATAGAGAGAACAATGTTTACCAGGTGGTAGCTACCACCACACATAATTTTACCTAGGTGGTCAAGCCATAAAATAGCTGGTAGCTAGCATCATGAGAGAGATCACCCACTCTGGGGGAAATTGATAACAACCACATACAATGACATTGCTCACAATATTAACCCTCTTCTTTGACACAGGTAGCATGAGGGTAGCATGAGGCACCTTGACTCCATGCCCCTAAATGTGGATGCCTATTCATCACAAATGTGTAAACCTATTCTGCATTAAGTGCCCCATTTTCATATATTGCAAATGAGATCAAAGTCATGAAAAGAACCAACCGAAACAGAGAATAGAATGTATTTCATTTAATGGAAGTTATCAAGAAACTAAGCGGTAGCCTACACTTGTTCCTATTTTTGATCTCCGCTAACTTCTCAGATTGTGTGATAGCATTGTATTACATGATGCTTGTTCTACATATCAAATGGAATGTTGTTATAAACAGCTTCATACACTTCAGAGGACAATACATATGTTCTCACACGTCCTTCCCACTCCATTGGAAACTTGATAGCTCTGACAAGGTGGGACTCGATGAAGACTTCAATCTCCAACCTCAAAAGCTTGTACTCATTTGGATTTCCTTGAGTTTACTTGTACCAAAATCCCCTGACCACAAATGAGCCTCGACCACAAACATTCCTCTTTGCATTTTTAAGAGGAACGTATGTCTTTTCCTTCCCTTGTGTGCATTTTAAAATATAGAAATCCACAAGCTCATCATTGTCAGGAGGAGCTATAACAGCAAAATTATCACCAACACAAAGTGCATCACTCAAGGCATCATGATGTCCTTCAAATGTTGGATCATCAGTTTTGTCCTCATCTTCAATGATATTCTTTGAGGGTTGTAGGGTAACATACTCCCAAAAGGGCACATGTGATGTATTGGAACACCTCCTCCATTTGCCCTACATGCAGGCACCACAAAAACACAAAAATTGCCTGCACCTTAAAGCTATTCCATTTGTTAAAGAATAGCCTGACACACAATGTAACTCACACGAATTAGGCACAGCTTTACAATCCCAATTCCTACTTCTATCCACATCACCTTCCTTGATTTCCCAAAGCACTTGGGTAATGGGTCGAGCCTTTGAGGGGTATGTGGCATCAGCCCCTTTGAACAATGTCTCTCTTAGAAATAACACCACTTCCTTTGCACATTGGAGCTTTGCACCATTTGGCTTTAGCTGCTCATTAGTGAGATGCCTTTTAAGAATAGCCCCTGCACCATCATGTTCACCCTTTCCATGTCCTGAACCAAAAAAATTATGTGTCGTTTTCATTCTTGTCATTGTGCCATATTGAGCAACAAAGTAAAAAGGCCTCTTTGCTTTGATTGTGAGGCTGCTCCATCTGACCACACCCGATGTTCATTGACTTGGTTGGCTTTTGCCCAGCCCTACAACCAGCCCTCCATATGGGCTACCATGTGCTGCCCATCCCCTGCCATGTCAACACCTATTCTCCCTACTGGTTTTGCCCTCTGCTAGGCTCTCTCCAGCCATGTATGTAGCACCGTATTGTTCCATACATTGCTGATGTCATCGCGCCTTTTACTTGAGACACTCCGCCAGCCATGAATGCTCCAGATCTGTCCCAGATCCACACATCCACGTAATCTCTCTTTGGGCACATCCTACCCTAGGTCTCCCTCCCCCATGCTCTCCTCATTTGGGGGCTTACAGATGGGGAGGTGACCTTTCCAACACCCCCTCTCATCGACACATCTCGGCCCAATGCCAACACGTCGATGATGATGCTCCAGTAACTCCCTGGTCGTAGTCCTCTGGAACATTTTGGTGTCAAAATATTTTCCTGTCTTTTCATCCAGTGGCTCTTGCTCCACCAGGTCTGGTTCTACTTCCGCACACCATCCTGGTACACAAGTCCATCTCTGGTAGCACCTCCTGGCACCACCACCTTCAGTCACATTCCTGCCTCTAAACTCGAGCAACCCAGCCATCACGATCTGCTAGTTGTCCCCCTCATAATGAGTGAACAACCTGGAGTCTTCTAGGCACCATGCTCTGAGGGTCTGTTTCAACCTATCCTTCCTTTGGCAAGGTCTGCAACCAAAAGTACATCTCCAGATAACCTGGACTGTGAACATTAAATGCACCTGACTGAACCTGAGTCACCCTCCTTCTCGCAAGGGCACAATCCTCCAGTCGTGGAAGTCGATTCCCAAGAGCTTTTGAATCAGGGTCATCCTTCAACAAGGTCCCTGCCTTCAAGCTCCCACACCTGTGAGCCTCCTACTTGGGCTCTGATACCATGTTAGAAAAAACCCAACAGAGGGCACACACAACGGAAGATTTATAGTAATGCCCAGGAGCTCACACAATGTGCATGTGGGGTGTGGAATCACAAACTTCTTAAATTATGTGCATAAAATAGATGTGCAGACTCATCAATAGACATGAACCAGCTAGATAGAGAAACCACCAAAATAATATATTTCCGTCCAAGACTATGGACACAATACAAAAGAGATAGATCTAGAGTCCCACCAATGGTGTGGTCCTTTGATCTAACCACATTCTCCAGCCACGTATGCAGTGCTGTTCTATTCCATACATTGCTAATGTCATCGCGCCTTTTACGTTGGACACTCCGCCAACCATGAATGCTCTAGATCTATCCCAGATCCACACATCCAGGTAATCTCTCTTTGGGCACATCCTGCCCTAGGTCTCCCTCCCCCATGCTCTCCTCATTTGGGGGCTTACAGATGGGGAGGTGACCTTTCCAACAGAGCTTAAGGGAATGAAAATCAAGCCCATTGTTTGAGGGCACACCTATGTCAAAGCTATGGGATTGCCTTTGATCCTAGATTTGCAAACAAAAATATCATGCTAGCACAAGAGATGAAGAAAATAATAAGTTGACAAGTGTTGGCATGGACTACAATACTATCCACACTTGTCGTAATGGTTGCATACTCTTTTAGCATCAGAATGGGGATTCAATTCGCTAATTGTTGGGCTCTTAGTTAAATGGGACTTATAGGGCCAGACCTAATGTTCACTTCCATTGTCAAAATGGAATATTTTTATCTAGTTTAATTTTCAACAAGTGCCTTAACGTTCCTTAATGAATACAACTCAGCGAAAATTTGCCTCATGGATTTTGATATTCCTAGAGTAACCATTAGTGTAATCATCTTAGAGTAATTATTAGTTTGATCATATTAGAGTAATCATTATTGAAAATGATAAAGTATAAAGTTATATATTCAATGAAAGTGTGGACGCATAACCTTATATGTCAGAATGGATTTTCTTAAGTATATATGTGCATCTTGACCATGCTAAAGATAAGCTTTCCCGTGCATGCAGCTCAAAACATCTTTCTAAATAACATTGGATCTTGAAATGGACAAATATTTTCTACCTTAAAATACTCAAATAACAATGTTGATTCCTATGTGTACCTATTAAAGCTCTTTTATCAAAATGGATGAAGTAAATTTAAACATCTTACCAATTTGGGATCCTTTTTCAATGATTGATTCTTGATTATAAGGGTCCATACATTGCAACCAAACTTGTTGAACACTAATTCCATGTCATTTTTAGTCATTTGACCTTTTAACAAGAGATTTTGAGACATGGTCAGAATCAAGAATGCATCATCAATACTAACTTCAATTACTTCATTACTCTAGAAAGAAATTGTCCCTGTGCTTTGCTTGTGTGAGGGGTACTATCACATTTTGAGCTATGGTTGGAATCAAGAATGTATTATCACTATTAGCTTCAATTACTTGATTATGTGAAGAGAAATTGTCCCTATGGTTCACTTTTGTGAGGGGTACTATCACCCATGAGCACACATTCCTTAGCATTTCTATATGTATGCATGTAAAAAAGCCATTTTGTATCAAGTGTCATATGATTGCTTTCACCTAGTTAAACCACCATCATCAATCTACTCAAGTGCTGCTAAATTCATTGCGTATTAAAAGTTAAGACCTCTATGCTATACTAGCTCTTGTGGTTGATTTGACTTTTGGTCATTGTAGCATAATGATTTCATTATCTACTATGATGCTAATGTTGATGTCACTAATGTTCAATTTGACCATAGTTTTGCCCTTAATTTTGATATCCAATCCTATTATAATGAACAATGTCCATGCCCCTTTACATGCATATAAAGATTTTTTGTCTTCCTTGAGTTTCTCTTGAGTCTAAGAAGCGCTCTGCTAATAAGCCATTAGCAAAGATGCTATGTGTTGGGGAAGGAAACAATACGTATGCAGCATATGCAAGAGTTGGATTATGCAATGTGCTTTTGCCAACCTATGTGGATTCCACTTATAGTATGGGCATCTTTCACACCAGCCTCCTTGTAAATCAACCCAGTTCCCATCTCTTCTTTGCATGGAGATCAAGGTCCTTTGGATCCTCTTGGCCATTGTTTGAGCCTTGGACTTTTGTAAGTACAGTTCAGAGACTCCATAGTGAGTCTAACACCCATGTGCTCTCAATGTCTTCATCGATACTTGCACCTGGCTCATTGGTATTGATGATCTAGGCAAGATAAGGGAAGATAATTGTATTTTATTAATGATCTAGGAGAATTGTGTACATGCCATGTTAACGTGCTTTGTTATATCTTCTTCCCTATCCCTTACGGTCCTTTTCATGTTGCCCCTTTTTATTGTGCTTACTTGTAACTACCATATGAACGAGGGCTCTCAAGATATCTATAGGTCCTTCTGCTTCTATAAATCAAATGTGATCTCTTAACCTTTGGATATATAGTGAATCCTAACATCCATCCTCCTTTGTACCTAGCACGGGTCAAGGTTATAACAGGGTAACCACTTTTCAAGTGGGGTCAAGACAAACCATCTCGGTCATGACCCTACTTAGTTCCTTCCCCCATCATGTATATTGCTCAATAATTTGGTCGTTCAAGGGTCATTATTTGTAATCTGAAAAACAATCTTTTATGGGGAGATAATAGTAAATAACGACATCGCTTGAAAAAAAGGGGGGTTCTTCCAAGATTCATTATTAGGTTACCCCATTAAGCCAGGTGCTCCAATGACCAAGGTAGATAGATTAGTGGTAAAAAACACTTATAATCTAGGATATTGGGATAAGAGGCCTTGTGAGGCCAGTTTAGCCAATATCCCCATCCTGCATGTAGGGTCTCAACTCTTCCTTGCGCATTCTTACCTAAGTCATGGGCAAGGGGAGAGATGTGTGTGTGTGTGTATGTGTGTGTGTGTGTGTGTGTGTGTGTGTGTGTGTGTGTGTGTGTGTGTGTGTGTGTGTGTGTGTGTTTGACCTATCAAAAATCTACCCCACTAAACTACTAGATCAATTTCCAATGGTAAAGTAAATCAATTGCAATCATAATCTATTCGCCTTTAACACATTCCAAGTGAGAGTAATCCATTTCCATTCAGTCATTTCTAACATAGTGTCAAAGTGGGAATCAACTTAAAGTGGTATTGCAAAGTATAGTTCAATATTTATGACTAGTATCCAACAAAAAATTGCATCCTCGGTAGTTGTGTTCTATCATTTGATCTACTAACAAGAGGTTCTTGCTGAGCTTCAGAACATAGAGTACATCTTTCACCAATCCTTTCGTAAGTGTCTAGATACACTATATCAGTTTTTTGCATTTCCTCGTTGGAGGAACATATTCCCATGTTCATTTGCATAATGACTGTGACTAGAATGTCCACCACAATGATTTTCTCTTCTGCGGAAATTCATTCAATTGTTGTTGGATTGACCGCCTTGGTCATACTGCTTTTTACGGCAATCTCTTTCATAGTGTCCAAACTTATGACAGTAGTTGCACTAGATGTTTGACACATTGATGGATGCATTCGCATAGCAAAAACAGGGCACTTTCCTAAGTGCTTGCGAAAAACTTCTGCCACCAAAACGGGCCCCGAAATGGCCTCGAATCAAAAAAATAATTTCACCAAGGGCTTTGCCTTGTCCCGTAGCATATACTGCCCTCTTGCCACACTGCGAAGGGCTTCCCCATCTGAGACAGTGCACTCTTGCACTTTTCGGCTGTGCTACCTGCAGAGATTTGCTCCCAAACTCAAAAAAAAAGCAAAGCAACACTGATCCTCTTACTAGGACACCGTGAACTTGGTTTGCTTTCTTGAGCTCCTTACCACAAACTGAGCTCTGATACCATGTGAAGAGAGTGGGAGAGAAGGAAGGAGTCTCACTTGCAGCTTTTCACATACACAATGGGGGAATATAAACAAAGGTGGAGGCTGAAAAACTGTTTTCCTCTTCTTAGTTGTGAAAGCCAAAAGAACTCTCTTAGTACAAAAGAATAGGTGAACCCTATATGTGGGTCTCAAACCAAACTCAGCTAACTAAGGTGGCATACTAACTGAGCCACTAACTAAAGTACATAAAGATAGCTGTCATCCTCATGGGCGGTGTACCAACCGCATCTGCAGCTAACAAGTCGTTGACATAAATGCACAACGGTCACCCTGGCATATCACGAGTGGAGCTCAATATCTCAACAGTCTTGATGGTGTTGAGCTGTCCTAGCATGACATCTTGCACATTCTGCTTGATCAAATGATATGCATACTATCTTTCTTGTCCCATTCTACCTGTGCTTGGGTAATGGCACTCAGTAGATAGACACCCTCTTAAACAAGATGCTAATTAGGATGTAATTGTCCACTAGCAATCAAAATAAAGGATCAAACTATCCCACGAGGAAAAATCATGTAAAAGTAAAATGACATAAGAGAAAAACTAACCAATCTCTAAGCATTACAAGAGATTAGAGTATCAGCATATAGTAATCATGATGTCACAAGCTACCCAAATGAAGAAGGAGAAATAAGTAGCTATAAGATATTTAAACTTAAGGAATCCCTTCAAAAGCTACCCATGCTAAACAAGGAGCTGTTAAGAAGTGGGAGAAGGAGGACCATTTAGAGAAGTATTTCATGCATTTAGTTAAGAAGTGGGAGAAGAAGTGGGAGAAGGAGGACAATTTAGAGAAGCATTTCATGCATCATCAAATATCTAAGCCCCCTTTGTTGAAGGAAAACAACATTCTTTTAAGTGGTTATGGGGAAATAAGGCTAGTTAGAGAGAAGGGGAGCTAAGAAATACTAAAGTAGTGGGAAGGAGGACCCTATATAGGACTAGTTCATCAATCATTAAAGAGCTAAGATATCCTTTAAGGAAAACAGCATTCTTCTAAGTGCTTTATTGGAAAATTTGTGGGCATTTGGTGGACAAAAAAGCAAAGTGATAACCCTTGTATAGTAAAATTAAGAGAATCAAGGCAATTTATCAATTCCATGCCTATAGTCAACTAGAATTAGAAGTAGCAAGTGCAAAAATTGAAGGTTGGCATACAAGTCCATATATGCAGAAGCAAAGTGCCTCACCAAATAATAAGGCAATGTGATGGCTAGGAAGGGAATACATGGCACTGTTGGGGTGTAAAGGCCCTATGTAACATTTGTAGTTTGTATACAATGTGGAACTGGTTCATTGAACCGGTTCCACCCTAACCCTAACACATGAATAAAACTCATGGGTTGTGGTGTGCCCATTATTTATTCTTTACACCCACACATTGTTGACTCTCGTCTCCTACTCTCTCTCACTCTCCACTCACTCCATCATCTAGTATCAGAGCCTTGCTGTAACTCCTCCTGCCTCTTCAGCTCCATCCCAAACCTATTGTTGCTAAATTGCATTGGCCTTCCTTTGAGCACTTGCTGTAGTAGCTGCTCCTCCTCGGTCGGCTTCATCACCTCCAACCTCTCGCCACGTGATTGCAATGGTCTCTTGCTTCGAGATTGATACATTCCCTGCTACAACTCCTCCTCCATAGCTGATTCCTGTCTTTGACATTCATTATCTTTATCTTTGATCTTCCACTAAAGTGGTGGGTCGATGATAGCTATGAAGACTGGTGGATTTGAGGACAGTTTTGAGTCCTGTCTTCTCTCCCGTAGAGGGCAAGAGCAGAGGAATTGCTCCTCTCGAGCTCGTCGTTGGCCTCATAGTCTAAGAGCAGAGGGGCTTGAGAAGACAGAGGTGTTATTGTGCATTGGACAAACTATAGCAAGAAGTATTGGGCACTTTGGCAGTGAAATTGTGTGACCTTCATCACATAACACTGTGATTGCACCAGTGGGTATGCTATTGATGCATTGAGAGCACTTTTGATGCCTATTGTGCTTGGATAGCACTTGCCGTTCAAAGGGCTTTTGTCGTTTGGATGCATATGCGTTTAGGAGGAAGCTATTGGATGCCGTACATGCCTCACATGTTCAGAAATTGAGCTCTAATCAAGGGGCTTTTTGAAGACAGAGGTGTTATTGTGCATTGGACAAACTGCAGCAAGAAGTACATGCCATAAATCCTCGTCAAAAGTGTTCAAATCAAGGGCCTTTTGCCTATTTGCAATTCTGAATTGTTTGCCACAGTTTGGGGGACTGTTACATGCCTTTTGGTCACTAATTGAGCACTTTAAGTTAGGGAAATTGTGCCATTTTTTTAGTATAATAGTAATTCACTCTTTCGGGACAGTTTTGAGACTGTTTGAGTCTCGTTTCATCCTCGAACACTCATTTTTTGGTATTGTACCATCATTTACTATTTTTGGATAGTTTTGGTGGAGCTTTCCTGCTGCTGTACCGCATTTTTGAGTGCTATAATTGTCATTAAAGCTTGCTGTACTGTTTCTGCAGCAAGTGGGAGGTGTTATTTATCTGGGAGTGTTTTCGCGCTTTGGAGATACTTTGCTGAGCACTTCTAAGTGCTTGCAGGGAGTCATACACTTTATTTCTTAGTTCTATTTGCTGATATGGCTTCATCAAGAGAGAGCTCATCTTTGCTCCACATCCAAAAGCTTGAGGGTGCTAAGAACTACGACATCTGGAGGACCCAGGTGTACAATGTTTTGTTGCAGAAGAGTCAGCATCTCCCTATAAGGGAAAAGGGTGTCAAGCCCTCTGCCATTAGTGATGAGCAGTGGCTCAACATAGATGAGCTTACGCATTCCACACTCATGCTATCAGTTGTGGATTCTCTTCTTCCTGGGATACGGGATATGCCCAATGCATGGGCAATGTGGCAGCGGTTAGAGAACACTTACTCTCAAAAGAGTACCACAGGCAAGGTTTATTGGCTCAAGAAGCTTACAAGTCTCGAGATGAAAGAGGGAACATCAGTCAATGCACACATAAATGAGTTTAAAAGCATATTCAACCAAGTGCTTGCACAGGGGCTGAAACTAGATGAGGAGGTACAGGCTGTAATTCTCTTAGGTTCATTGCCAAAATCTTGGGACACTTTCAGGACAGCCACAAGCAACTCCAATCCTCTCTTAAATGTGGCAGATGTGGAGGGTGCCATCCAGCAGCAAGATATGAATCGAAAGAATAACTCAAGTGGGAAAGGGAATGCATTGCAAGCACATGGCCGAACCAAGAATAGAGGCAAAAGTCAGGACAGAAATGGTAGGAGCAAGTCCCGGTCCAAAAAGGATGTTGAAGGCGATCATTGTGACAAAAAGGGACATCTTAAAAAGCAATGTTGGAAGTTCAAAGCAGAAAAGAAAGAGGGCAAGCAAAAGGCAGATGCAAGTGATGATTCGAAGGCCATTGTGCCTCATTCTAAGAAGTCTTCTGTCAATATAGAGGAGCTAAATTATGTGTCTGATGGTAGCCATTGCTCTTCAGGTCTTCTTTTTACCTCTACTATCAGTGCACACTCTCTACATGCGGGGTGTCTCTTAGATCTTAACACATGGCTGATTGATTTAGGGGCTTCTTTCCATGTTACTCCTTTCAAGAATAGCTTCAGCAAGTACCGTGTTCGGAAGCCTCAATATGTGTATTTGGGAGATAAGCATGCATGCCTCATAGAGGGAATGGGTGACATGAAATTGTAGCTCTATTATGGTTCATCTTTCATGCTTCATGATGTATGCTACGTCCCTGAACTTAAGAAGAATCTCATTAGTACGAGATAGCTTGATGATATGGGATATCACACCACTTTTGGTGCTCAGAAGTGGAAGATAGTAAAGGGCTCCATGGTTGTTGCTAGGGGTCCAAAGATGGACACTCTCTATCCATTAGTTGCTACCAAAGGTTTCATTATCGCATAGCTGACTTGGACACATGAGTGTCAAAGGAATGGAAGAGTTGTCTCGTCTTGGTTATATCCCGTCTCTTAAATTTTCAGAATTGAAAAATTGTGAGCATTGCATTTATGGTAAACAGAATATGTGTCCTCATAAGAGGGGTTTGGGTAAGAAAAGTTCACAGTTAGAGCTTGTGCATACAGACACATGTGAAATGCCAAATCTATCACTCGGGGGGACAAAGTATTTTGTTATATTCATTGATGATGCCACACGTAAAGTGTGGGCCAGTCCTCTTCGTTGAAGAGTGATACCTTCACAAAATTTAAGAAGTGGCTTGCCTTGGTTGAGAACCAAATGGGTAAGACACTCAAATGCCTGCATTCTGACAATGGAGGGGAGTATGTGTCGAAAGAGTTTGATGCATTTTGTGACTCCAAGGGTATTAAAAGAGAGATCACTGCTCCTTATAACCCACCTCAAAATGGAACTACAGAGCGTATGAATCGAACCATTCAGGAGAAGGTTCAGTCAATGTTGTCACATGCTACACTATCCCATGGATTTTGGGCAGAGGCCATGCAAATGGCCATTCACCTCATCAACAGATCGCCTAATAAGAGGCTGGATAATAAGGTGCCAGAAGAGATATGGAGTGGAAAGCCTCCTTCATATAAGCATCTGCGAGTCTTTGGTTGCATAGCTACATACATATCCACAAGGATTTGCGCAACAAACTCGAGCCTAAGTCTCATAAGTGTGTATTCCTAGGATATGGTGATGATGGGGAGATGGGATATAGACTTTGGGATCCCGCACAAAGGAAAGTCATACGCAGCAATGATGTGATCTTTGATGAAAATAGCATGCACAAACAGCCCATGAATGCTCCAGAAGGCATAAGGGTTGTATATGATGAAGATGCACATCCTCGACAGCAAAACGAGAGGGCTGTACTGCAATAAGAACAGCCCCAAAATCAGCCCAATCATGCCACAAATGATGGTCTTGATGACCAACAGGAAGAGGGAAACGATTTCCCAAATGTTATGCCACCGCTTGAGGAGCTTCCTAACATTATCTTACAACCGTACCTTGAAGGAAACATGCCAAATGATGATGATATGCAGGCTGAATAACCAGCAGAAGGTCAGGAACATAAGGTTCGGAGGTCCACTAGGATCATAAGACCACCTGATGGTTTGTCCCAGGGGCTGATTATGTCATGCTTACAGATAGTGGTGAACCCTCATGCTTCAAGGAAGTAATGCAGAGGGATGATAAGCTCAAGTGGGAGCTTGCCATGAAGTCAAAGATAGATTCTCTGAAGAAAAATGAAACTTGGATTTGGTGCCATTGCCTAATGGTAAAAAAGTATTGCCATGCAAATGGGTTTACAGGCTAAAAGAGATACCAAATGCTAGGCCGAGGTATAAAGCCAGACTAGTTGCCAAAGGCTTTAAGCAGGAATATGGTGTTGACTTTGATGAGATCTTTTCTCCTGTGGTTAAGATGACTACCTTAAGGACTGCGTTAGCCTTGGTTGCACATGAAAACATGGCATTGGTTCAGATGGACATGAAGACTGCTTTTCTTCACGGTGATCTCCATGAGGAGATATACATGCAGCAGCCTGAGGGTTTTGCAATAAAGGGGAAAGAGGATCTTGTGTGAGCTCAAGAAGAGCCTTTATGGTTTGAAACAAGCACCAAGGGAATGGTATCATAAATTTGATGCTTTTATGAAATCCCAAGGCTTTAGGCGAAGTGACATAGATCACTAATTATACACCAAGAGGGTATCAGATGGTAGTTTGCTAATTCTCATTTTATATGTGGATGATATGCTTATTGCTGGTAAATCTCTCAAGGATATGGATGTCTTGAAAAAGGGTTTGCATCAGACCTTCAATATGAAGGATTTGGGACATGCTAGCCATATTTTAGGTATGCATATCACTCGGGACATAAATCAGCATTTGCTTTATTTGTCTCAAGAGGAATACATTGGCAAGGTCTTGCAGAGGTTTCATATGGAGGGGGGGAAGACTATTTCTACTCCGTTGCCTCCACATTTGAAACTCAGTGCTAAGGATAGCCCAGAGAGTGATTCTGAGAGGGCAAAGATGGCCAAGATACCTTATGCTTCAGCTTGCGGTAGTCTCATGTATGCCATGGTTGCTACATGGCCCGACATTGCCTTTGCAGTGGGAGTCATTAGCAGATATATGGCAAACCCTGGGAAGAAACATTGGGATGCAGTGAAAGGTGTCATGAGATACCTGAAGGGTACGAAGGAGATGTGCATTTGCTTTGGTAAGCATGATGCCATTGTTCATGGGTACACAGACTCAGACTATGCAGGTCATCCAAATAACCGGAAATCTACTACCAGTTATGTTTTCACTTTTACAGGTGGTGCAATTTCATGGATATCTCATGTACAGGGATGCATTGCCTTGTCTACTACTGAGGCAGAGTATGTTGTAGATGCTGAGACTTGCAAGGAGGCCTTATGGATTGCTTGGCTTGTGGTAGATTTGGGATTCCCTGGTGATGTTCCATTCTTGTATTGTGACAGTCAGAGTGCCATCCAGTTGGCACGAAATCCTGTTTTCCATGCAAAGACGAAGCATATTGATGTGAAGTACCACTTTATCTGTGAGGTCATTGATGGCAAGTTGCTTCAACTTGTCAAGATTCACACAGATGATAATCCTGCAGATCTTCTGACGAAGAGTTTACATGCCGAGCGGTTTGCACATTGCAGATCACTCATGGGTGTTGGATGAGGCCATTTTCAGATTTGTGTTGGTCTTGTATATCATTGTATACTTGCTGTACTTTTTTTTCTCTCACTCTCCTACGGGCATATTGCTTTTAAGTGAGAGGTTATTGGGGTGTAAAGGCCCTATGTAACATTTGTAGTTTGTATACAATGTGAAACTGGTTCATTGAACCAGTTCCACCCTAACCCTAACACATGAATAAAACTCATGGGTTGTGGTGTGCCCATTATCCATTCTTTACACCCACACATTGTTGACTCTCGTCTCCTACTCTCTCTCACTCTCCACTCACTCCATCAGGCACTAGATGCAAGTAAATCTATCTCAAAGAAATGAGGTTTAGGATCTATTGTAGAACTTGGAGTATACAAACAAGAACCTCTTTTACATACCCATGATAATAGGATGGATAGATGTAAGAGCCTCAAAGTGTGTAAGACTTATTCTATGTATTGGCAGGCCTCTTGTACTTCTATGTACCATCCTTGTGGAACAACTATTGTTCTCACCTACCCATTCAACCTAACAGCCAACCCTCCCCTCTGCCCACAATGCCTCTTTTTCCCTTACATTTCATCTCTTTTGTGTACCTATGAATGCTATAGTTATAAGTCAACATTGACCACCTTTGGTGGTCCTTGGGTGACCATATTCAATTTCACCTATGTGTAGCTCATACTTTTCCATTGGATTCAATGTTACATAATTTCAACATGACATTCCAAAATGAAAATGAACACATAAACTACTTGTAAACATATTTTTTAAGTGCTACAAGTCTATGGGAGTAACTATGCACAACATATATATCTATGTTTAAATGAATATGAACCCTTTTTTTTTTAAATGTATTCAATCTTAATTTTTTTGCGGCATAGGTTTGCAATCCTTTTTTAGTGTCTTGAGATACTTATGTTACCTATACATTAGATTTACAATCTTTTAAATGCCTTCCAAGGTCATAGAATTGAAACCATAACATGAACCATGGGAGGTAGCATATAAAATTAAATAGAAGAACATGTTTTTTAAATTAACTATTTGGAGTAATTACTTCAAACTTGCTTACTACTAACTAAGCTTCCTAGCTTTGCATATCGTCCACTTTATCACATAATAAAAATTGCAGACTTTGAAATACCTATATGCATAGCACAAAAATATACTACAAGATGATATTTCAAGAAGAAATGAAGCCATATGCATCAAATCGGCTTACCATAGTAGAATGCTCAAAGGTCCCTCTTTTGTAATGATATACAAGCAAGTAACACATCACATGTCTTTTTAAACTTTAAGGCTTTCTCCTTATTAGAAATAGACTTCTTTCCCTATTTGTTAGAATATCAAGCTTTTGGTGCATGTCATGTGGTGTTGAAAAGTGAATGCTAAAAGGACATCAATGTTGAATGACATTAATTTGAGATATTATGAGCACATTATGAGGACCTACTGCTACTATATGTCCAACACATCTTGTATGTTTTCTTTTTGTGGAGGTATGCCATTTTGTATTGGCCCATACATGTATGTATATATTATTAGACTTGTGTGAACTAGAGACTAAGGGACTATAATTTTGTGTCATCTTTGTTGTTAGCCACCATATTGGTGCCAAGCCAAGTTCAACGTTTCTAAAACAATGAAGTTGATTTAAAAACCTTGCTCAAATAATCTCCACCAAGGAGAAATCCTTGGTAATGTTGCTATACTTACTATCATAATTTAAGAATAGTTCCTTAAGATGGGTTAAGGACTCTCCAATCATACATAAATACCATGTATGCAATGGATAATGATATCTCATATTTTGTCTATATAAGCACCCTTGCCTCTAAGTATCTCTCAAAGAGAAGAAGTTGCTAAGCATTTGCACATTGAATTTGTTGCATTAGACATGAAATCATTCCCTACCCTACCTCCCTTGACCATTTCCTCTTTGATGCAACAAATTCTCAATAGGTTCTAAATATGGCATAGCAATATGAATAATTTTTTATTCTTCCCCTTCACCTCATGATATACAGGACTAATTACCTCAGACTTCTTATATGATTATGATATGTGACTGAACTTGAAACCTCCTCCTTACCCAACCCTACAAGTGTCTTTAAAAATGCATCTTATCTTATAGAGAGGCCTCTTGAGTTTAATCCAGATGTCACCTAAAGGCCATCATGTTGAGTGCCCCCTTCCCTATGGATCATTTTGTGAGGCGATAATTAATACATGCAAAGATATTTTTTTTAATAAATAAACATGCCATGTATATTAGTCAAAAAAGAGGGTGGTTAGCCCTAATAAACCAATTACAAAAATAGGCAAAAACCATAAGCCTATGCTACAGGCAGCATTATGACATCACTCCATGCACATTTTGATCTCCAGAAGCGTTCTACTAACCACCACATCTTTTTTAATAAGTAGCCAGCTGAGGTCTCTTAGATTGGCTTTGGTTTGGGCAAGTACTCTAGACTCTCTCCACCCTACCTAAGGGTTGTCACAGAAGACTACCTGATTATGAGTTTCCCACACCACCATGGAAACTGCCGCTTATTGCATATATGGCCAATAAGTAGCCAGTGTGGAAGGGAGCCCAAAGGAATCTTTGAGGAGAACACGTTGCCAGTGCATGCCTAAGTAGAACCACACCATAACTCCCACTTTTTTGATTGCTCTCTCAACCTTTCTCCAAGCTTCTTGGATGATCCGATAGCTCCACATCAAATGCCACACATTTTCCAGGGATTTGTTGCAAAGGGGACAAATCGGATTCACCGATAGGATCTTCGCCAACCGAGCTCTCATTGGTAACCACTGGTGAAGGGTCTTCTAGAGGAGGAAACTGGCTCTACCCACTTTGCAATGTTTCCAAATCACTTGGAACATTTTCTTCCACCACTATTGTCAGTGCCTAAGGTTCCATTTTTTATTCAGATCTTGCAGCATGGGAGCTTTACCCATCATTCTCTTGTACATGATCCTGGTAGAAATTTTTATGAGACTAGTTTTGCCCGCTGCCTAGAATGCTAACGTATCGTCATTGACCCTCTGTGTATTAAATGGCCAGTCCTCTAGGATTTTGTCAATGACCATCTAGAGAAGGTCTATTTCTCCTACTGTGAGTCTAAATTCTATGTGCAGGTCTTCCGTTGGTATCCGATTTGCACACTGGGGGTCCCAAATGTCCCCCCATACTCGCACTCCTTTCCAATAAAGATGCCTAGTTTTTGGAAGGTCATGAAGTGTGAATGCTTCATCATGGGGACAGAACGCAATTGACCACCATCAAGATTGTCGTCTCCCCTCAATCCACCGTGACCTTTCTAATTTAGGAGCTTTATTTCCTCCTTCCATGCAGCCATTAATCCAACAATCAGATCTACTCCTATTATGCACATAGGGGAGGCAGAGAAAATCCTTATATATTAGGTAATGTTGGGCCAAGCCTCTGCATGATGGCTATAACCTTGTTCCAAGAAAGCTTTCACAATTTCAATTCATGGTGCCTTGTTTGAGAAGAGCCCTATCAACCATTTACAAATCAAAGCATAACTTTTGACCTTTACATCTAGAAGGCTGAACCCTCCCTAGGAGATTTGCAAGCTTTGAGAGCATCCAACAGGATTGTATGCATCTTCCTTTGGCCTTTTTCCTCTGTCCAAATGAATGCTCTGAACAGCTTTTCTATTTCCACCCACTGCACTTTCTTGAAGTTCTAGATGGATGCAATATAGGTTGTAGAAGCAACCAGGATATGCTGCACTACCAGAGCAGTCTCACGTTCTAGCCCAATGAGATGCCGTTCCACTTCCTTAGCTTTTACATTCCTTAATGCATACAGCTCAGGTAAAATTTGCCTCGGATTTTTATATTCCTAGAGTAATCATTAGTGTAATCATCTTAGAGTAATCATTACTATAATCATATTAGAGTAATCATTATTGAAAATGATAAAGTATAAAGTTATATATTCAATGAAAGTGTGGAAGCATAACTTTGTATGTCAGAACAGATTTCCTTAAGTATATATGTGCATCTGACCATGCTAAAGATAAGCTTTCCCATGCATGCAGCTCAAAACATCTTTCTAAATAACATTAGATCTTGAGATGGAGAAATATTTTATGCCTTGAAATACTCAAATAACAATGTTGATTCCTATGTGTACCTATTAAAGCTCTTTTATCAAAATGGATGAAATAAATTTAAACATCTTACCAATTTGGGATCCTTTTTCAATGATTGATTCTTGATTATAAGGGTCATTACATTGCAACCAAACTTGTTGAACACTAACTCCATGTCCTTTTTTGTCATTTGACCTTTTAACAAGAGATTTTGAGACATGGTTGGAATCAAGAATGCATCATCAATACTAACTTCAATTACTTAACATTCCTTAATGCATACACCTCAGCTAAAATTTGCCTCATGGATTTTGATATTCCTAGACTAATCATTAGTGTAATCATCTTAGAGTAATCATTATGGAAAAATGATAAAGTATAAAGTTCTATTTAATGACAGTGTGGAAGCATAACCTTGTATGTTAGGATGGATTTTCTTAAGTATATATGTGCATCTTGACCATGCTAAAGATAAGCTTTCCCGTGCATACAGCTCAAAACATCTTTCTAAATAACATTGGATCTTGAGATGGACAAATATTTTCTGCCCTAAAATACTCAAATAACAATGTTGATTCCTATGTGTACATATTAAATCTCTTTTGTCAAAATGGATGAAGTAAATTTAAACATCTTACCAATTTGGGATCCTTTTTCAATGATTGATTCTTGATTATAAGGGTCCTTACATTGCAACCAAACTTGTTGAACACTAACTCCATGTCATTTTTAGTCATTTGACCTTTTAACAAGAGATTTTGAGACATGGTCGGAATCAAGAATGCATCATCTATACTAACTTCAATTACTTCATTACTCTAGAAAGAAATTGTCCCTATGCTTTGCTTATGTGAGGGGTGCTATCATATTTTGAGCCATGGTTGGAATCAAGAAATGTATTATCACTACTAGCTTCAATTACTTGATTATGTGAAGAGAAATTGCCCCTATGGTTCACTTTTGTGAGGGGGTACTTGTTAGATATGCTCAATGCTCCACCCTCCTGGTAACCACCAGTGGTCCAAGGTGCTCAAGTTGTAAGGCCCCCATATGAGGAGAAGCCATGTGTGAGCTTGGGACACTAGATGGGATCCTGACTTGCATGTCAGATGAGGTCTATCAATGAGACTGTTGATGGTAGAAAGGTGATTGTGTGGGAGCCCCTTATTCTTGCTGGGGCTTGGGGGCCAGGTGGCCCCCAGTTGGGGGGTCCTAAGGGGGCCAGCAGCCCCCCTGGTGGGGGTTCGGGGGCAAAAGCCCCCGAGGCGATGGTATAGGGAATATTCCATGGATGAGTAGTCAGTTCCATCGACTAGGTTGACTGGTCGGCTCCACTGACTAGGTCGACTGGTCGACTCCACCGACTATGTTGATCCGACTAGTGCCCTCATAGCTATAAAGAGGTGACCTCCCCAGTACATTGTATCAGATCAGTTCAGATCAGATCAACTTCCAGATAGTAGCTCTTCACCTAGTATATGTCTAGATCACCATCTAAGCTGCATTGTGGTAGCAAACAGGTGGACAGAGCCATCATCTGTACTACATCAGTATTGAAGGAAAAGTTTGTTTCTCTCCAGTTTGCTGTGTACTCTCTATTCTTTGTTCAGTTTCTATTCTGCTGTGTCGTGTATTTTAACATGGTATCAGAGCCTAGGCAGCTCTAAGGATCGAAGAATAGAAGAGAGGCGAGGGCTTCAACAGCATATGGAGTGATGGCAACAAGAAGTAGCTCAACAGGAAGTAGCTCGAGTTCAGTAGCTGTTGCTGCACCAACAATCCAGGGTTGAGGATTTGCCCACCAACCTTCACTGAAGGCAAACTAGATGGTATGAACTACACTCTGTGGAAGTTTAAAATTACTACTATTCTGGATTCATATGAGCTTCTAGAGACAATACTGGGGACTGACCCAGAACCACAAGGAACCCCTGACCTAGCAAATCCAGGAGTATGATACCTCCTAATGTCGACCTTCTACGAGCTTGGAAATGCAGGAATGCAGATACTCTATGTGCCCTAGTTACAAGTACACTGATAGTGTTTGGCCCTTGATTTAGCATACATCTAAGGCAACTGTGGCCTGGAACATATTGAAGAGTCAGTATGAGACACGAAATCAGACAAGGATCTAGAACCTAGAGAATCAGCTCGCAGCTGAGAAGTTTAATGGAGAGACAGCGGAGGCGTTCATAACCCGAATCAAAATCTGCAGACAAGATGGCTGGTGCTAGGATACAAAAGGACTAGCGAAGAGCTAGCTCGACGGTGTCTGCGGATATGTCCACCAAGGTTTGATGGAGTGGTAACAGCAACACTCAGGTGAGACCCCAACCATTGTCATTTGAGGAGTTCTGTGCTTTACTTATGGAGGAATTGAGGCTTAAAGCTTGAGATGGAGGTGGCAATGGGGATGTTGCATTCTCTGCCATTGCAAAAGGCAAAGGTGGTTCCTCCACCAAAGGTGAGTCCTCTACTAGTGATGACAAAAAGAAGAAGGGTGGTAAGAAGAAGTTTCAGGGAGAATGCTTCTACTACAAGAAGAAGGGCCATATGATTGCAGATTGCCAGGTCAAGAAAGCAGATGAAAAGAATGGTAACCTAAAGAAGACAAATAAGGGGAAAGAGACAGCTAACACAGTGAAAGTAGAGTTGGATCTATTTTTGGCATTGAGGAAGAGTGTTCCTTAGTTCAAGAAGCTTCAACCACTGATTCATGAGTGTTGGATAGTGGTGCCTCTCGTCACATGACTTGCAAGAAGGGTCTATATTGTTCCATGTAGCCTCTACAGGAACCCATCACCATGACGGTTGGTAATAACGCAAAATGCCATGTTCAGGGTACAAGTACGATTTCATTTGTTTCTGTAAATGAAGATGTTAAGAAACCATCTAATGTGTTGTATGTTCCACAAATCAAGAGAAATTTGCTATCAGTTGCTTCCATAACTGACCTTGACCATGAGGTGAGGTTCAACAACATAGGAGCAAAAATTCTGGATAGTGTAGGCAATCTTGTTGGCACAGGAGTAAGGAGGAACAACCTGTATGAGCTAAGTGCTCTTACAACCACCACTAGAGTGGGCACAAGCAGGCTTTGGCATGAAAGATTCAGCCACATCAGATTTGCAGTGCTGAAGGAGATGCAGAAGCAAGGTATGGTTGCTCACTTACCTGCAGTTGCAAAAATCAAAGAATCGTGTGAAGCTTGCATGATGGGCAAGAAATAGAGAAAGGCATTCGCACAAGAAAGCAAGAATGGAGCAAATGCTCCTCTAGAGTTGGTATAAGTCACCAACCTGTTGTTACACCACCGGAAAAGCCATTGCCACAATGGGTAAGGTAGCTCTACGACCATGACAACCAGATGCCTATGTCTATTGAGCAGCATGTAGATGGATCAAGGCTAGAGGTGCAATGGTGCTCAAGCAAAGGTAGCAATTTTGATTGAGACTACCAAATCCACTACATCAATCTCGTAGAGCTTCCAGATATCTTAGAAGGAGATTGGGTGGTGTCACAACAAGGCAGCATCATATAACCTCTACTATCTCGCCCTAAGATAATGAAGAGGTTGGAGGGGTCATGGGGGTGCTTGATGGCCGCAAACAACTATGATGCAACCTAGAATGAGGCTCTTAGGTGACTCCAATAAATGTGATTGTGCAGCCTTGATGATACATGCTGGAGAGAGAGAGTGTGGGGAGAAAAAATGTAGGGCATCAGAAATGAGCCTAAGTAGTAGGGGCTTGGATGGGCACGTTATGCATGGAGTAGGAGCTACCCGAAGATGAACAACCAACCTCAAAGCTAGGGAACACTACTAAGAAGGGAAGCCGACTGAGTGACCTCTAGCTATAACCACTGAGATTTCTTTGACTACCCATATCACCGTGATGAGCCTGAGCTATTTGGCTAGAAGGGAGGGAAGGTCTCGAGAAGTTTCCAACCAAGGGAGTAGAGGAGGGGACATATGGAAGAAGCCATCAAAATTTTATTTGTCTGATACATTTTGTGTCTAGAGTGGAAACATAGAAGCAAAAACCATTGCAGATACACATAAGCCATAGTAATAGAAACAAGAGAGAAAAGGTCTTTCAAGTTCCTCGATGAGCTCTTATGTTACAAAGTCTTCCCTTGACCTCTTTTGTCATTCTCCTTCATCCTAACAATCCATATGCATGTATTGTTATGGGATCTGCCATGAGTAGACAATGCACCTACTCTCTACTAACGTCCATATATTCCATGTTTTTAGCTTTCTTGTGTTCGTGCAAACACTCAACTAGATCGTCGACATTAACAAAAATTGAAACAAGCATGTAAAGATTTTTTGTCTTCCTTGCATTTCTCCTGAGCCTAAGAAGTGCTCAGCTATAATAAGCCATGGCCAAAGCTACTATGTGTTGGGGAAGGAAAAAATACTTATGCAGCAAATGCAAGAGTCGAATATGAAGGTCGCAAGGATTGTGCAACGTGCTTTTGCCGACCTATGTGGATTCTAATTATAGTATGAGCATATAGCTTGCTCAAGCACATACGTTATTTGTCTTTCAAACCAGCCTCCTCATAAGTCAACCCAGTTCCCATCTCTTCTTTGCATGGTGATCAAGGTCCTTTGGATCCTCTTGGCCATTGTTTGAGGCTTGGACTTTTGTGGGTACAGTTCATAGACTCCATAAACTTTTGTGGGTACAGTTCATAGACTTTTGTGAGTCTAACACCCATGTGCTCTCAATGTCTTCATCAAGACTTGCACCTCGCTCGTCGGTATTGATGATTTGGGTGGGATAAAGGAAGATAGTCGTATTTCATTAATGATCTAGGAGGATCGTGTACATGACATGTTAACCTGATTTTTTATCTCTTCTGCCCTATCCCTTAGAGTCCTTTTCATGTTGCCCCTTTTTCTTGTGCCTACTTGTAGTAGTAGTTGCTGCGAGGGTTCTCAAGATATCCATAGGTCCTTTTGCTTCTATAAATCAAATGTGATCTCTTAACCTTTGGATATATAGTGAATCCTAACATCCATCCTCCTTTGTACCTAGCACGGGTCAAGGTTATAACAGGGTAACCACTTTTCAAGGGGGTTCAAAATAAACCATCTCGGTTGTGACCCTACTATAGTTCATCCTGTATATTGCTCAATAATTTGGTCACTCAAGGATCATTATTTGTAATCCAAAAAACAATCTTTTATGGGGAGATAACAATAACAACATCGCTCAAAAAAAAAGGGGGATTCTTCCAAGATTCATTATTAGGTTGCCCATTAAGTCAGGTGCTCCAATGACCAGGGTAACCTTTCATAAGCATTCCATTAACTACCTACATGCCAACCTCTGATTATTTTTTAATACTCTAGAATGCCAAGATTTTATTATCCTAGTCTAGATAGAGTGACATGGATAACAACTGTGTGTCGGCATTGAAGCCTGGCTACCACAGCTTGAATGAACTATTCTAACTTTCATTTGGTTGTGATGGTGCCAAGTGAGTCAACATACCTCTCCATCAAATTTGCATTGAGAAATATTTGGTGTGATGTCAAAAATGGAAATACAATGTTGGCAACTTCGAATAGTACTGTATTGTAGATTATCTCCAACTATTGTAATTTAGGATGTAATTTTTTGTTGGAGACTAGTCATAAATATTGAACTATACTTTGCAATACTAATGTGAGTACGTAAGTTAATTCCCACTTTGACACTATGTTAGAAAGGACTGAATGGAAATGGATCACTCTTACTTGGAATGTGTCAAAGGCCAATAGATTATGATTGCATTTGATTTACTTTACCATTGGAAATTGATCCAATAGTTTAGTGGGGTAGATTTTTTATAGGTCACACACACACACACACACACACCTCCCCTTGCCCATGACTTAGGTAAGCATGCACAAGGAAGAGTTGAGACCCTGCATGCAAGATGGGAGGAGTATCTGGACTAATCAAAGGCCACGTTGCCCTTTGATCAATTCTCAACTAATCATGATGTTGAATCATGTTATGCCTACAAACCAAAACCCCAAAAAATAAAAAATAATACCCATTTAGCAAAGTCATCCAAAGTCATGTGTAATCATTATATCCTTGGTTAGGTTCTGTAGTAAAAAGGAAGACAAAAGGCTTTACATCACTCAAAATCTTGCAAAAATCAAAAGGTTACTAAACATGTTTATGACCATGTAAAGCAATCATTGAGTATAAAGTGTATCAAATTTCTTGTTGTAAAAAGTTTGGTAAGCATAAGGTATAAAGTGTATCAAATTTCATGTTATGAAACGTGTACTCCTTTAGGTTATAAATCCCTACATGATAAGGATACAAATCCTTGCATGATACTTACCATCAGCCATGAAAATCTCCTTTTTTCTTAAAACTTTAACAATCTTTAAGAACTTAAAAATTCCCAAAGAAATATGAGTAATCCAACTACGAACAAGATATTGTGTAGAAAATTTCAAAATGTAATGCCATCTCTCCCCTTGCCTAGGAAAACTCCAATGGTAATCTCCTCTTCAACTCAAGGTTAAAGAAATGTTTATTCCAAATATATGACCATATGAGGAGCTTATACTTTATTATATATGCTTAAGAAATCTATAAAGAATCTTCTATGGTAAAAACCTAGTGTAAAAGACTTTCCGAAAACTCTTAAAGGGCATTTTCCTGTATTATCCCTTTCTTCATTATAATGAGTTATTCTTGCAAAGGCTAAAAAAAAGTTGTTTTGACAAAATACAATTTAGGGCTCTTTTCTCCATACAATTCTTCATAGAACAATTCTTCCATTTTTATCCCAAGGGTTCCCTATGCACTTTTGATGGGAGACTATCTCTCTTATACCTAGGTCTAAACAAAAGTATAAGGATCCCATGATTTTGGCTAAGAACAATTTCACATTTCCAATACATACCCATGGGTATTCCAATCACCCAAGTTCTATAAAACTGAGGGGGAGTCCACGGCATGTTGCATTTTCTTTTTAAAGTAAATAATGCTCACAAATTACATTTAGCCATAATGTCCATACTGTATAAATGTATAAATGTGCCCCTATTTTCCAATTCTTATATAAGACTCCGATATAGTACTCTAAATCTTATATGTTACTCCTATATTCACACTGGAAGGTCTAAGTATAGACCAATGGTGTATATATTTTCATAATGCTCCCATTCTACCAATAAGCCGAGATATATCGGAGCCCTTCTCTCATATTTTGACTTCTTTTATTATCTAATAAAGCATATAGGTGGATCTGAGTTTGTATCTAATCCGCCATCACCAGAAGGGCAAGCTCAGTCCACCGATCATAAGTACAAGTGCCAATACCATATTGGAATGCTACCAAAGTAGAGAAGGGTCATGTCGCTCTAGGTTGTAGCTGTTAAGCAAAATCTCTCCACCCATTATCCACAACAACAATAGCAAATGGCTGGTTGATCCACCTGCACAAATTTCAGTAAAACAAACATAATTTTCTTCATTCAGTTGTGGTGGTCACCTTGCTGTCCCCTATGACCGCTTTGTATAAAGCAGTCTTTTTCATGGCTAATCACTCTACTTATAGTTCTAGAGAGTGAAGACACCAATCAAACTAGTAAGCTAAATCTATCCTTTTGAACTTCATCGTGTAGCTCCCTAGGGATTATAACTAGGTATCGTGGAGTTTAGATGTTGCCAAAGCATTATCGTGGTAAAAAATAAAATTCTCATGTTTGGTTGATCTGGTTCTCATGTTTGGTTTAGAACAGAAGCCAATGCATGTTCTAGGTGCTCCCACCAGTCTGAGCTTGATGAATGGACATATCTATGGGGTAAAAGACATAAGTAAGAAGTGTAACACAGGTTCAACACTCACGGTGGGCTCTTTCCTACTATGTTGAAAAAGGAAACAATGCCATAACGTATTTACCAAATGACATCTACATATGTCAACATAAGGAACTGAAATTTGAGTTCTCCAAAAACATGCATCCCTCCTAGCACATTATGATCCAAGTGCACAAATCCATACAGTGAAAGAATGCAACATGAAATCGAGACACATGAACACGTTGGTCACCCAACTTGCTACTCTCTTTTTTCTGGTCATCACAACCCACAAAGTGAACATATGAGTGTTCCTTGGGTGCCTCTATGGAGGGCAAATCATGTCACATCTACAAGCTGAAGGTCAAACAACTCCATGTGCAAGTGATCATCGTGGCCACGATCCTTCTGTAACTCATCGTGTAGTCTTACAAAGTATCTGTGGTGTGTGCATAGGGAGCCTTTAGCTAGAATTCTCAAGGTAAGTGAACTGTGCTTGAGAAAGCATGTAGAGTCATGTATATACCTGCAACCCACACTTCTGCTGCATTCGATGGCCGCAACCAAGAGCGTTTTGGTGCCAAATGGGAGCACTAAAGTGCTCAAGGTCTCTAGCTCATGTGGCACACTAGTTCATGAGGGTGAAGGTTTGTCATGAGGGAGTTTGGGATTGATTCTTGAGGAGCTTACGTCCTTTACAACAAGTTTCTTCCAACCCTTGTCCCAAAGATAGTCATGTACTACTAGTCTGCAAAGGCTCCATAGTCCGCAAATTTCAAGAAAGGATGGCAAAACCAACTCAAATTCAAAGATTCCCATCTACAAATGCTAGATGGATGGACAAATCATTTGTAATGATATATATGATGCTAGATGAGGATACATGATTTCAATTTTCCTACTTCAATTAAAGTGAGTTACACAAGATTGCTTTTATGCTACCAAGCTAAAGGGACTCAATAATGTTACGATCTAGCTCACATGGACACAACCACTCATAAATTTAAGGGGGATTGTGCTCTATTATATAATCTTAAGTATGTTTGTCAAGTCTTGAAGAGATGCAAATGGTTTTTAAGCAAAAGAGAACTTGTGATTTTGGAGGAATGCCTAGCATTATCACAATAATGCATGAAGAAGAAAATGCACATTAGACGCTAGGAAACCTACTATATGATCATTCAAAGTGTGATATTTTCTCCTCATCCACATGACACAAACACTTTCAACAAAGGAATGGAAACATAAGCCTTTGTCCAAAATAGATAGCTACAAGAATGTATTGAATGCTTACATTGTGGAGTGGAAGTTTGGAGGTTTATATCCATGAAATTGACAAATCACTCCAACTAAAGTTCAAGCTAGAGGGAAGCTAATATTGACCAAGTAATGGTTCAAGACCTTGTGTGTTTGAGCAAGAAGGAAATAAATTGGGTGAGGCCATCTTATCATGGGTTGCATTCCATTACTTTAGCAAGCTTTTACTAGTTTGTTTAAATGGTTTTTATCTCAATGAGTTTTGTATGCATTCTTTGTTGAATATTCCTATTTATCAAGATTTTTTTGTGCTAGTTTGTTTTTAATTTAAGGATTTTTATTGTGTGTTGGCTAATGGAGTTGTGTTAAAGATTGTGCATTTTTGTTATCAACAAACTGGTCGATATGTAGAGAAGTCTTGGCCTACATTTTTTATGACAATGGAGAGTAGCAAAGTGAAGACCAAAGGCATAAACGAGGGATTTGAAGTATCATCGAGCTAAAAAGGTTTTGGATTAGTGGTTGATAGAACTAGGAAGGTCAAGAGGAAGCTAGAAGCAATGAGGATGGACCAAGCATTCTAATAGTTGTGAATGCCAATAGTTTTTGTTGCTTTCTTGCTTTCGTTTGCCTGAGGGATTGATTAAAAAGCCATCAACAAAGACCAATGACCCCCTATAGTGTGGTTTGAAAGGAGTTCCAACCCCCGTAAGCACTAACGACTTGCACTGGTTGTGGTTTGTTTCTCGTATGTTGTAGCAAAGCTTCCAACTTTGTGCTTTGTTCCACTTGTGTTTTATAAGGCCGGTTACACACTGCCCAACACCCGCCCAAGTGAAAGAAGGTTGGCGGGGTATGTGTTACACACTAGGCAGATAGGATATATGAAAAAAGTCCTTCATTTATTGCAGAGAGTTGGAAATGCCCACGTGTTTTAGGCTACTCTACTGCTCATTGGTTGACCTGGGTTCTATTCCTATTGTTAGATGATGGGTGGGTGGTGGGCTAGGGATTGTGGCTGCCCATGACAATAGGCACTCCCTTTTTTGTGTGATGAATCTGTGGATGTCACGTGGATGCCATGTAGGGAGATGCCCCTTCAAGATGATGGCTATGTAACTGCTCCGAGCATTCCCACAATGAAATGAACCGTAAGGCTTTTTTCATGCAAGCAAGGTGTGGAAACGTCTCTCTAGCTTTGTCCTTAGAGCTCCAAATCATTTGATGAGTGAAAATTTAGGCTCGTTTCTAGATGAAGAGGCTAGAAGTATGAAACTCTCTCCTTCCCTATTTTAATGCCTAGCTGCTATGGTGGTTGAAGAGAAGCTCTTGACTTTTACGCCTAATGAAGAAGGTATATTTCATGGATTTTGCCTATTCCTTGCCTCTCCTCATATTTCAACTTTGCCTAATCTACTAATAAATTACTCTGCACCCTTACCCCCCTCCCCTCACAATCACATATTAAGCTATGCTTAGGGCAAAATTTTTCCCTTCTCTCCACCTCCCTTTCCCTTGCCAACCCCCCTCCCCTCTCCCTCTCCCTCCGCTCAGCCCTCTCTTCTTATGTCTCTCCTTCCACTCAACCCTCCCCTCTCCCTTCATCTTCCTCTCCCTCTCCCTCCCCTTCCCCCTCTCTTTGTCTCCACCGTCTCCCTCTCCCTCTCCCTCTCCCCCCTTGTAAGAGCCGGTCCCCATGGATCGGCAGACTACCTAAACCACCCTGCAAAATTCAATGACCCCAACCTGAGAACGAGAGCCATTCCAGGTGGTGCCCAAGGGTTCTCCCTCTCCTATCCCTCTCCCTCCGCTCAGCCCTCTCTTCTTTTGCCTCTCGTTCCACTCAACCCTCCCCTCTCCCTTTGTCTCCCTCTCCCTCCCCCTACCCCTCTCTCCGTCTTTGTCTCCATCTCCATCTCCCTCTCCCTCTCCCCCCCTCTCTCTCTATCTCCTTCTGTCTCCCTCTCTCCTTTCTCCCTCCCCCTCTCTCCCCCTCTATGCATCCCCCCTCCCCATCATGTACTTGTTGAGGACATCGATAGAATATACTCGATTTCTAAACTCTAAAAACTTGGAGTCAATTCGTTAATTTGAGGTAGCTACCTTACAATAATTCAATTTGAGATGCAACCACCTTACCTTAATTTGCCACCGTGAAAGCTACTATCGATCAAAGCTCTTTGATCGTCCTCTTGCCTTGTACACACTACTTAGTTCTCTCTTTTGCCCCTATCCTTTTCTCCCTAGTGGCCCTGAGGGTGCCACCTCTTTGGGGGCCCTATTCGGGACAACCTTTCCCCTTGTAAGGGCCGGTCCCCATGGACCGACAGACTCCATGCTTTCAAATTTCAAAATTTTGTATCTGATTTTCCATTCCCCGTGCACGGACTACCTAACCCGCCTTGTGAAATTTGGCACCCCCAACCTGAGAACAAGAGCCATTCCAGGGGGTGCCCAAGGGCACTCTTTGGCAACCCAAAAACCTCACTCCGTATATCTTGTACCATATTTGGCACCTTTTTACTATGGGTTGCTGGTTGTCTCCTGCCTGCGCATCAATAGCTCTTAACCTACACCTCCAGCAGCTCCCATTGCCAGTAGTAGCGACCTACTGGGTAGAGAAACCCCGCATGCCATGGGGCCTTGGTCAATGTCCAGTAGGTAGTTCCATTTGTTAGCACTAGCCCGCTAGGGGCAAGCTATGGCAATGAGAAAGTTGCTTTTTCAGGTGCCCATTTAATGCAGTTATCAAGGATTAATTTTACTCGTGGAAGCAGACTTTCTAAAGAAAAAAGTCTCAACCTACAGCAATGAGGATTTGTCCCTCAATTTCCTTCTCCGTCACCCCATCTCTGTTCTTCCACTTTCATTTTTGATCCCGTGTTGAGTTCCCAGCACATCTGGCTCTCAAATGCATCCCGCAAGCCTCACACCATAGAACATCGTGCCTTGAGGTCCCAAGTCAAACACCCAGAATGTCTTCCCTCCTATTTTGTATAATTCCTGCATAACAAATATCAATTGTAGCGCACAGAAGCATTATACTAGCCTGTCTTGCCTTCTTAGCATTATTGATGGAATTCACTACTCCTAGAAGCAAGCTCCTGATTTGGCCAGCAGTCATCTTCAAATTCATGTACTTGTAGTAGCTGAAGTCGTTCCAACCTAGCTGAAGAATGCACAGTCTGTCCACAACACATCCATCTGTGGGAGGTAATCTTGGACACTTGTGGATGGACTTTCAATCAACGATTTTTTATTTGAAATGCAGAATAAGTAGGGAAGACAAAAAATCATATTACTAGCTATGCACTTATAGGAGAGTATACCCTTGCGCTCGAGAATGAGGGCGACCTGTTCCTTGAAGACTTTGAACTTATTGACCTGAATATTCAAACTAAAGGGGCTAAGAATGTGACATCCAATAGGGGGACATTCTCAGTGATTGCCCAACTGATTGGGAGGGCGACAAGGACTACTCGATTCTAACCATGAAAGTAAGGTTCTTCTACTATGATAACACAAAGCAGTAGATTTATGGAGAGAGAGAGAGAGAGAGAGAGAGAGAGAGAGAGAGAGAGAGAGATATTGAGGCAGCTCTCGGCACCTCGTGCCTCTTGTTTTTGGCTCTTGGAGATTTCCAGCAAGACTCTAGAGGTCCTTTGGTGCATGGGGACGAACTCTAAAGGGGTAATGATATGGTGGGAAATTGGGAACGTGGAAAAAGTAATATGTCCCACCATTTCTAGACTATCCTATGGTATGGACATCCTTAGGAAGAGGCCCTCACTCTTTTCCCACAACTATACCAAGGTCAAATGCTGGGGGGGCAAGGTGGGAAATTACAACCTGCCACATAGGATGAATCTGCCACCAAATTCCCCATGAAATACAATTTTTCAACAAAACCCCTCCCATGTCATCAAGCCCTTATGACATGGTGGGAAAAAGGTTTAAGTGGGAAAAGTCAATTCCCCATGATGAAGATCATATTGTTTGGTGGAAGTGTGGAGCAAATGCCATTTTCAACCTTTAAAAGCTTCACTGATTCCCTTTTCCCACAAATGGCCTAGGCTTAAGAGCTCTCAGGTTTTGTGGGAAAACAAGATGAATATCATTCACAAGGCCTGCCTGAGATCGAAAAGAAGATGAATTGAATGTGCAACAGCAAAAAGGGGCAGACAGCTGAGAGAGAGTGACACAGAGAGAGAGAGAGAGAGAGAGCGAGAGAGAGAGAGAGAGAGAGAGAGAGAGAGAGAGAGAGAGAGAGAGAGAGAGAGAGAGAGAGAGAGAGAGAGAGGGAGAGAGGGAGAAAGAGAGAGAGAGGATTTGAAGCGTTGGTGTGGCTCCAAGCGGCTAGAATCCCCTTAAAAAATGAGCTTTTGAAATGCCCATCGGTTGTACTTAAGCCTCCATATATGGCAGGCCAACTAGATCTGGGCAGGTAGCCCCGTTAGATTATGAAAGTGAATGATGAGTTGATGTTTGAGGGTGGAGCTCAAGAAGTATTCATTTTTGTTGTAAATTTGGAGAACATCTTTTGCCACTCTTCTAAATATGTATCGATGAATGGCCATGATGGAACACCAGGGTATAATCATTTTTTCTTATTTTGGATACTATTATGATTCGCTTTTTAGTAAATGTTCGCTTCATTTCTATGAATGACATGTATCTGGTCTTTAGATGTATTTATAGATAACATGTATTAATTTCTTGCAATCCACATGATATTGGTGTAGATGACAAGCCATGTCAATTGATCATAAGTCACGTCTCTAGCCTGCAGTGCAAATGTAAAAAGATATGTCATGAAGAAACGAAGCACACTTGAACTGATTTCTTATTCGCATGACAAATCTTTGTTTTATTGCTATGTATAATTACATAGCTTTGTGCACATCTTGTATATAACCACACATTGATGTGGATAGAGAGTTGGCATGTGGATAGAAAGTTATCAGTATATATAACCATATCATCATGTGAAAACATGATTATTTGGGCACAAGTTTCACATTATATATAACCACATGTTCGTGTAACTACACGTTCATGTGAAGGGAGAGTTGGCACACTTTCTCTCCAAAAATTATAAGACCAAGGAATGTGCCGTTCCTTGGGATCTTGTATCGTGTATTTTGTAAATTGCATAATGTATGTGCATTCCTTGGGATCTTGCTTCATGTATTTTGCAAATAGCATAATGTATTTTGCACATTGCATAATATGTATTTTTTAAAAGAATATTGTTGTTTTTATTTTGATGAGGAAGGTGCTACTAGTGCTCGCTGCCCTAACTTGTTTCCCCCTTTGGGCGATGAACAGATACAATCTCCTTTGTATGTCTAGGATGTCTTCCACCTTACTTCCATGTACTCGATCAGTGCCTCTATGCTGTGGTCTACCACCTCTAAGGGCGGTATCACAAGAGGGTTGTTGTCAACTTTGATTACCTTCAGATTTTGCAAGGCTCCCACTGAGTCGAGCAAAACTCTTATCTGATTGGAGCTTAGATCTAATTCCACTAGGAAAGCTAGATCGCCTATGGAATTTGGCAATCCTCCCCCAAAATCGTTGAAACTGTTGCTTATATTTAGCTTTTCCCAAGTTTCCGATAGCTGGAGGCAAGGACTTCAAATTGTTGAAATGCAGATCCAGAAATGTGAGATGCTTTAGCTCACAAATAGAAGATAGAAGGAAGGTCAACTTGTTTGAACGCAGGAAAAGTGTTTTAAGAAAACTGAGGTCATAGCCAATTCTTGAAGGTAGTCATTCCAACTGATTGAAACTGGCTTTGAGCTCCACCAACCTTTTGAAGAAAGTTACCAATAATAGCAGTCAGCAACAAATGTTTTCCAAGGCACTCAAACAGGAGATAACGGGGTCAGGGAAGCTGTGATGCTCAACAGAAGCTTCGGCACCCTCCAATGCTCTTAGGAAGGCCTATAAGCATATTTCCTGACACATTTAAGATCTTCAGATTCTCTAAACATCCGATAGCATCGCGCAAAGATGATAATTGATTTGATTGCAACTTAGAATCCAAGTATACTATTGAGGGTGGAAATTCCTACATAGCACGTTGGAAACTCAGCATCATAGATTCACTATGGCAAGTTACTACCCTAGCCACTTGCTACATAAAACGAGAATAAAAGCATGCTTTTCATGTATCTTGCAATTCTTTTACCTTGAGCTAATTCTTAGAGAGGTCTAATGAAGTTGGGGTTGTTAATTTTCCAAAGGAGGTGGGCAAGGTCCTGAGAAGGTGTCCACTCAAATCGAGATTGCTATCGAGTGTCTGGGCAGCTTTAAGTAGTAGCTTTGGGATGTGTTGTTGGGTTTCTTGGTCGACATGCTTGCGGCTTGCGAAATTGTTGAGGACTTCCAATGTTTTCATCATTTGTGCGTCAGGCTTTTTCACTAAACCCTTGTAAATTTGGTGCAGCTCAAACAGGGAAATGACCGCCTTATATGGACGCTTAGCTTTCTCCATTTCCTCCCTTGTGTTGGCTTCTTCCTGTGCCTGAAATGCCATTTAGACATTGAGAAGTTGAGAATGGAAACACCTCGTAAGGGGGATCGTATCAATCAAAATCGCATGCCGTTTGCACATGTGCACAGCTTAGGAATCGTATCAATCAAAATCGCATGCCGTTTGCACACGTGCACAGTACGGGCACATCCCATGAGAACAGCTTGTATGAAAGAGCAACTTACAAAGCCAAACCAAGATCATTAACTTTCTTTTCCTGTACATACAGGAGTAAACCACATTAAGGCTAAGTTTCTCAAGACAGTCCTTGTGTGAGTATAAATTGGAAGATCAAATACATGACTTAGAGCCGAACAAAACTCATGCTGCAATTGCCATTTGCATAAGCAACAAACACGCAGTTAATTTAATGCCAAAGAACAGCCGTTTCGTTAGATTGCAAGAGTACTTTGCAAAACAGAGACGTAGAGTCAAAAGCCAAAACTCCAATGGCAATCCATGGTGAAGGTCATTTGTGAGCCAAAATGGGGTCGAGGGTACGAGAGGCAGGATTCAGAAGTGCAGAGAAGACAAGAATGGATGAAACGAAGTGAGAGGCAGGCATGGGATGAGGTAGAGAGGATGATATAAGAACTTGAGAGGCAGACCAGAGAGGAGGGTCGAAGGAAGGGGGGGGGAGGGGGAGGGGGGGAGGAGAGGCGATGGGAGAGGTGGGAGTTGATGAGGGAGATAGTGAGGAGGGGGTGGTTGAGGGAGGAAGGGTGAGGGGGAGAGCTGAGGGCCTTGAAGAAGGAGAGGGGGTTTGAGGGGGAGGGAGCTGCTGGACAAGCAGACATGGTGCTAGTGATAGAAAAGAAGGAGAAAAAGGTAGTGCATCTGAGAAGGCAACTAGGCTTGAAGCTGAGGAGGGGATAGAAGGGGAAGGGGAAGGTGAAGGGGGAAGGCAATGGCAGCTTGCTGAGGTAGGAAAAGCTTGAGGAGGAGGAGGAGGAGGAGGAGGAGGGGGAGGATCAGGGGAGAAGATGAAGAGGATTCCGAAGACGAAGATGATGACAAGTAGTACGCATGCGCATGAGGCATGTGAGATTGAAAAGCAAAGGCACCTTGTAGATCCAAAAGCAAAGGCACCACCTTTTAGGCAAACACGGTTATTAGGCAATCATGGAAGTACATTTAGATGAATCAAAAGTGAAAATAGAGCTCAAGGACTGAAAATAGATGGACATGGGAAGGAAATGAGGGGGACGAGAAGCCACGTTGGCATTAAAGTTCCCATTTCGAGCAAAAAACTCCAAAGGTGTCATTAAAGGCCTTAAAAGTTGCCATTAAAGGCCTTAAGGCCGTAAGGTAAGACCCAATTAAAAAGAGAGAGTGTGTGATGTGGTGTAGTCCACGTTCAACAAACTCCGAAAAGTGCACAAGTAGACTACGTGGCGGTTTGCACGCACAGGCAACACAATTTCATTGCATTTAGGGCTTCAGTTCTCTGCTTGTGAATTACCATTTCTCTGCTCCCTGACCTTCTTCCCCTTCTCGCCAGCTATGAGGTCTTCTTTGCTCCGTCGATCTTCCTTGCTCCTCCCCTCCCGATTATATCCTCCCCTCCTTTATAGCTCCTCTCGTAGCCTCCCTTCTCACCTCTCTTCCCACAGATCTTCCGACTCTAACGAGACCAATAGCATCAAGGCATATCCATCTATCGGGCCTCTCATCGCTGCCGGTGCCCTTTCGCTCTCGTTTGCTGTCTCCAATTACTCTGTTGCCGCTGCCACGGAGAGGCCTGCGCCTGAGCGCATCCCCAAAGAAGTCGTCTTGTTTCAGTACGAGGCCTGCCCTTTCTGTAACAAGGTGAAAGGTATGCTGTTCAGAGATGCGAATGCACCTCCCCGTCATGCATTTTGATAATAGTTTTAAGGAGCTATCACGGAATTTTATGACACGCAACTAACTTTGATGGTGGCTTAACTCCAGGCACTAGGGGGCAAACATTAGGATCTTTCACCCTTTATTGATGGCAACGAATTTGCTGTTGGGCTGGTGGTTTTTGTGTGCAATCTGAAGTTATGATGTATATTACTCCTTGGACTTACCATGCAATATGGAGTCTGGCTCAACGTCTCTGTGGAATGTGAAGGGTCGTATGTGAGCGCCTCGGTAGACAGAAATTGTTTTAAATCAGGGCCACATGGAATGAATAGGTTCATGCTTCGGCTCTGACATAGTGATCATGAAATGGAAGGTCCTAATGATGGATTGAAGACTCACATTTGGGTGGGTAGGACTAACTTTGGCAGATTTTTAGATAAATTAGTTCTCCATATTAGTTCTCGTCCTCCCCCATATCATATTGCAGCTGATAGCTCATGAGAATGACATTATCGCACCAAGATGCTGATCTTTCGTAACTCACTTCATCAAGGGACTGTTAATTAATCTACAATGAAGCTTCTGCTGACACTAATGGTGAAGTATAATAACAGGAGAGAAAGCCAATATCTTCGTGTTAATGTAATAGTTGGTGATACGACATGGTCTAGGCAATCTATAAATTTAAATAGTTAGGCAATCAGAGGACTTGAATCGCTGTCATTTTATGGCTGGGATACTTTCTCAGCAAGCAAAGGCAGATATAAAATATTGTCTTGCTTGGGATATCTCACAAAACTGTAATAGAGTGGAATTTCGTTGGCTTGTGAGTGTACAACAATTTTCCATATTTGCAAAATGAACTTGTTGAATTTTGTTAAGGAAACGAATGCAGATGCAAAATCTTGTCTTGCTCGGGATATCTCACAAAACCATGTAAAGTGGGATTTATAGGGCTTATAATGCACTTAGGAATGGAGGATAACACATAGTTGCTTTACGATGAATAGCTATTAATATTCAATAACCAGGGCTATAAAGGAGATTTGGTAACACAGGCCTTCACTAGATTCTTAAACACTCATTTGCAGTATCATTCTTTCCTGCAACATTCTTTAGCAAAGTTAGGCTTATGAAATGTGCAGACTGACACAAAAAAAAAGTATATGATCACTGGCCTTCACTAGATTCTTAAACACTCATTTGCAGTATCATTCTTTCCTGCAACATTCTTTAGCAAAGCTAGGCTTATGAAATGTGCAGACTCACACAAAAAAAGGTATCGGGTTGTTTCCAATTTTTTAAATAATGATTCTGTTTCAATTGTTAATATTGGTTCATTTTGGTTCTTTGCTGCTCTTGGCTTAAAGTAGGAAAATGAAAAGCTTGGCTAATTTTTGTGTGTTGTAGGTTATTCAAAATTTAGTGAATCTTATATCTTGCGCTATTTGTTTCTGTGTCCTCAGCTTTTTTGGACTACCATGACATTCCGTACAAAGTAGTGGAAGTGAACCCCCTTAGCAAGAAAGAGATCAAGTGGTCTGAATACAAAAAAGTTCCGATTCTCATGGTCGATGGTCAACAAATGAATGATTCTACGGGCACGCTTGTCACCCTCATCTCTTTCTCATGCTGATACTGGGTTTGAAACCCATGTTAGTCTTCATACCTTGTATAAAAAGGATCGTTGGAAATGCCAATATTTGTATAGTCAACACAGTTTTTTACACTTTTGGCATAGTTTAAACAATCTGAACTAAAATATTTTTTCTTGCTTCACATCTTGTTCTCAGCGATAGTCTCAGCTTTAAATGAGACAATAAACCCGGAAGGAGATGGCATGGCTGTGAAGCCTGCTGCAAAAGAGGAGGAAGAGAAATGGCGCAGGTAGCAATTGTTTCTTCTTTCTTCCCCTTCCTTTTTCTCCGGGAATTTAATGGGCTAGGTTATTTACATTTTTCTTAGTCACAGCTAAGAAGATTCATATATTAGTTTCCCCAAAGGTCCTTTAAAAAAAAAGCATGTAGAGACAAAGAGAGTGAGAGAGAGAGAGAGAGAGAGAGAGAGAGAGAGAGAGAGAGATGCATTAACTTCTGCCGAAGACCTCACGGGCCTATGGGACAAGGTACAAAGTACACCAAAAGGATGATCTCATACAAGCCCTAGTGGGCTGGAGCAAAGGGTGTGCTAAGGCCCTTGCTGAGTGCTAATACTACTAAACTGAAAAACGGAAAACCTGATAAACTGATAAGCTGATAGACTGATAAGCTGATACCCTGATAACCTGATAACTCTATTGAGCTCAATAGCTCGAACAAAATCAGAAGACTAGTAGAGACATGTAGCATGAGGTATGAGATCAAAGACTCCGTGGTGGCTCACCTGTGAGTGGTGAAAATGTCTCGGATCTGCGTTTGTCGGGTTGTGGTGGCGGAGGGGGACGTGGTCTCCTCGATCTCTGAACCCGTTGGGCTATGTTTACGGTAGCCCCTCGCCGCGGGCGGTCTCCCCTGAGGAAAGCTGTGATAGGATGGATCTCAATAGAGTGCTCTGGTCACTCTCCGTGCTGTAGGTGGTCTCTTCCTCCCTCTATCAGTAATCTAGGATGCCCGCATGTAAGTTATCTCCTCCGCTTGCATCCCGAGGTGTCGTGGACCTGACTCAAATGCATAGAAGTATGTGACGTGACGCTGTGCTCTGTAAGACTCTGTCTCCTGTGGTTTGATCGCCTCTTGTTGCTCTTTAATTTGTTGTAGTAGGGTCTCCCTGTGTTGGCGCATCTCAAGTAGATAGAGCCCAATGCAGACCTGATCCTGGAAGTGGATCAATTGTGAGTGGACCGAAGCCACTCCCCTCCTGATAGAGGCAATGGTATCGTCCCCTAATCTCATAATAGGCTGGTCAGACACATAGAATATGCTCCTCTGTCTCATCACTCCTAGTGTGCAAAGCATACATAGCCATTGCTCCGTGGGTATGCCTGCCGCTCTCCTCTGTCTCATCACTCCTAGTGTGCAAAGCATGAATTGGTGGGGAGCTCCTGGTCTCCCCCCAAGTCTGAGACTTATGGAGTTGAAGGAAATGTAATCATATGATATGGTTGATCTCATCTCGCAGGATCGACTCGGGGAGTGCATCCATACTGTACTGAAAATGGGGGAGCTTGCTCATTTGTATACCGTGCTTGGTAGAGAGAGAGAGAGAGAGAGAGAGAGAGAGAGAGAGAGAGAGAGAGAGCCCTTTTATAGCCCCCCTTGCCAGCCTTGTTAGCCAACATGGCTGGCCAATGGACTAACTAACAGGTCGGCCTTGACCCGCCCTGGTTGGGTTGGGTTAGGTCAGGTTTGGCGCGGCCAATCAGGTCCATTAATTTGCCCTGGCTAGGCACCCAACTCAGCCCTACAGTCAGTGGAGCCAACTTAAACAAGCCTCTACCAATCTATCCTCTTCGGGCGGGCACACCCACAATAATAGCCCTCTCGCACTATGAGATACCAAACTCTAACATGAGTGACTAATGGGGTATTGTTAGGGAACACTATTTAAATGCTTGGTAAGCACAATAAAAAGTTTATCAAGGGACTAATTCTTGCTCTATGCCTTTGTGTAAGTCTAGAATATGGAAGGTTGTTGGGGTATTGAGGTGTGGCTTGATCATTTCTTTAGAGCATGTCTTCGTACTTGCTTCGGTGAGTGGCTTTTACCACTCTCATGGATGTCTCTAGGGGGACTCTTTTTGGCCCTTGCCGTGTAAGCGTTTGCTTTTGGGTATCACTATCTATGGGGATTGTGCAAGGGGCTTTAAAGGTTCTTTAAAGCTTCATATGATTTAAGGGTGTGGTAAGTAGGGTTAGCTTTAGGGTTATTATGCTCAGATGAGGCTCTCTTCTTCATGATCTCATGATGAGGGCCATAGACTGCAAAACCAGCTTCTTTGTTGGCTTCTTCCCTGCTTGTTGCACAGTGCTTTCGTATCGATAACCTACTGAATTCCTCATGCATAAGCTGAGACGAATCATCACCACAATTTTTGATCCGACTCTCTCGTTATGGCACCAGGACAGCTCTGACAACCTTTGGAAAGATGCATGATATGCTTTTATTTCAGCCCTGTCAAATGTTGCTCTGCTATCCTCTTTCTTCTCCAAACCGTTGCTGCATGCCTTAGCTTCTAGAAACTTAAGTAATTTGGCTCGGCTGGTGTGTCTCGTGAGCAGTTGGAAGCAGCATGCAAATCTTCAGCATTTCCAGGCTTGTTCATGCCTAGGATATCACGTTCCTTCTCATGTCTGCAATGGTGCCGTCACACGCATAGGAGCTCCTCCATCATGCACCGTTACGGAGGATAACTGCATTCAGCACAAGTTAAAGGAGGATGAAAGCCCATTAACAGATCTGTAATCAGACTCAGATTTCAATCTTTCGAGCAGCTGTGCGTTCTGAATGTCTGCACGAAGCTTTGAAGTGTGTTTCAGTTCGACTAATGCAACATACTGCGTGATTTTCTCTTCTTCTATTCGTTCGGGAGCTTCTACAGAGCGAAGCTTTCTTCAAGATTCTCTATAGCAGTCTCCTTTGACCAACTGCCACAGCTGATCCTGCACCACTTTATCTTGGTGATGTGCTCGTGTACTGAATCCCCTTCATCAACCCTCATGGCGTATATCTCTGCCTCGAGGTCCAAGATTGTCACCTCATTGTCAAGCTCATACATATCCCGCAATGTCGTCCAGGCCTCGAAAAAAGAGTTGGTCATTTGTATGTGCAGAAGCACCATATCTGCTGTTGTATAGCCAAGGCTTATGCATCCCATATCTGCCATGACCTCACTAAGACAGGGTCTGCTAGCATTGTCAATGCCGCCGAAGTTGCTCTAGCTAGGGTAGTCACGGTGGCTTGCATCCTCAGCTTTGTCTGTCCCCCACGCCTCCCTCAACAGTAAGTGGCTCCGAACCTTCATTTTCCACAACGGGTATCAGGCCTGCCTGTCTCACCAAAATTTGGGATTTGATATTTATGTAGGGGGATGAACTGACCCCTCCCTGCCGACTTTTGGGTCTGCTACACCAGCCAAATCAGGCCCTATAAAAGGGCAAGGGGCCGGCCCCCTTCAACCCTTTTACGTGCCTCTTCAACCCCCTTTGCTGCTGCACCAGTTCTGCCTCCTGCCAGGCCCTCTCGAGCCCCTTACAGCCTTGTACCCTGCTCCGCATACCTCCGTACAGCCTTTGCACAGTCTGTACTGCTAATGTCAGTGCTGAGAGATTGAGAGGGAGAGAGATTTGGAGTAGGGAGTGAAGGAGACACACTCACCGTAGTCACACACCAGTGGGTGGGGATGAAACAATAAGTGGTACCTCCCCAAGTACACACACTAGTATATATATCTGTGGATAAGACTAGGGCCACTAAGTACCTAAGTACAATGTGTACTTAGTGTACTTAGTAGTACTAGAATAAAACTGTTACAAGGGTGGCCAGTGCCTTTACCCCAACAACCTCCCACTTAAAGGCAGTGTGCCCATAAGAGAGTAAAAAAAAAACAGCAATATACATCATCATGTACAAGACCAATTGGTCTGCTTATCCTATACCCATAAGCCGTCTGCAGTGTGCAAACCGCTCAGCAGCCAATCCTTTGGTCAACAGATCTGCTGGATTGTCATCAGTGTGAACTTTCACAAGCTGAAGTTGCTTGTTCTCAAGCACCTCCCTGATAAAATGATACTTCACGTCGATGTGCTTCGTCTTTGCATGAAAAACAGGATTTCGTGCCAACTGTATGGCACTCTGACTGTTACAATGCAACAATGGAGTATCACTAGAGTAGCCCAAATCTGCCACTAGCCGAGATAGCCATATAGCTTCCTTGCACGCCTCAGTGGCTGCAATATATTCAGCTTCTGTAGTAGACAAAGCAATGCATTGCTGCATTCTAGATACCCATGACACTGCACCTCCAGTGAAAGTGAAAACATATCCGGTAGTAGACTTCCGGGTATCAGGGTGACCGGCATAATCAGAGTCTGTATAACCCTGCACTTTTGCATCTTGACTGCCGAAACATATACACAAGTCGTGTGTACCCTTCAGGTATCTCATGACACCTTTTACTGCATTCCAATGCTTTTTGCCAGGTTTAGCCATGTATCTGCTAACCACTCCCACTGCAAACGCAATATCGGGCCTGGTTGCAACCATAGCATACATGAGACTGCCACATGCTGATGCATACGGAATCTTTGACATCTCAGCTTTTTCAGCATCTGTCTGAGGGCTGTCCAAAGCACTGATTTTCACATAAGGAGGCAATGGAGTACCAATACTCTTCCCCCCCTCCATGTGAAATCTCTGCAAGACCTTGCCAATATATTCCTTCTGAGACAAGTATAGCAACCGCTTTTCCCTATCCTGAAGTTTCGCATACCCAATATATGGTTGGCATCACCAAGATCTTTCATATCAAAGGTCTGGTGCAATCTCTTTTTCAAGGCATTCATCTCATTATGAGATTTTCCAGCAATTAACATGTCATCCACATACAAAATGAGGATAAGTAAACTGCCATCTGAAGCTTTCTTGGTATACAAGCAGTGATCAATGTCACTTCTCCTGTAACCCTGGGTTCGCATGAATGTATCAAACTTATGATACCATTCCCTGGGTGCCTGCTTTAGACCATAAAGACTTTTCTTTAGTTTGCATACAAGCTTCTCTTTGCCCTTCACTGTAAAACCCTCTGGCTGCTGCATAAAAATTTCCTCATGTAAATCACCATGAAGAAATGTTGTCTTGACATCCATTTGGACCAAGTCCATATCTGCATGTGCAACCAATGCTAATACAGTTCTGAGTGTTGTCATCTTAACAACAGGAGAGAATATCTCGTCAAAGTCAACACCATATTCCTGCTTGAACCCCTTGGCAACCAGTCTGGCTTTATGCTTTGGCTTTTCACCAGGTGTGACCTTAAGTCGATAAACCCATTTGCATGGCAGTACTTTCTTACCAGTAGGCAAGGATACCAATTCCCAAGTGCCATTCTTGTGAAGACTGTCCATTTCAGACTTCATAGCAAGATCCCATTGAATCTTGTCTGCCCTCTGCCTAGCCTCTCTGTAGCATGAAGGCTCTCCACAATCAGTGAGCATTAAATAATCAATGCCTGGAACAAATCTTTCTGGCTGCCGCGTCGGTCTGGTTGACCTTCTAACCCAAAGACCACCGTCTTGAGCTGGCTGTCCAGCCTGTTCATCACCCAGATAAGGTGGCTGTTCCATGTCTCTTGGCTGCATTTGCATGTCAGGAAGATTACCTAACTGTGCCTCATCCATTGGGATGTCTTCTGCCATAACTGGCTGTCCATTAGGATCTGCTGCAGCATCATTTAATGGCTGATTATGCTGCTGTTGTGGCTGATTTACAGCCTGTCTGTGTTGCCCATGATGCCTGTCATCATCAATAGTTACTTTTAAAGGTCCCTGCTGTACAACAGGTTCTTTGAACATGATGGTTTCATCAAACACGACATCATTGCTGCGTATAAGCTTTCTGTTCTTGGGATCCCAAATCCTGTAGCCCATCTCACCTTTGTCACCGTAACCTAGGAATATGCATTTAAGAGACTTTGGATCCAGTTTAGTTCTGTCCTCCCTGCGTACATGCACATACTCGACACAACCAAAGACCCGTAGGTGTTTGTAAGACGGAGGCTTACCCGTCCATGCCTGTTCAGGCACACCACCTCATAGTCTCTTGTTTGGTGACCTATTAATAAGGTGCACAGCTGTCTTTACAGCTTCAGCCCAAAATGTGTGGGGCAGTGCAGCATGTGACAACATGGATCTGACTTTCTCTTGAATGGTCCTGAACATTTTTTCAGCTGTACCATTCTGTGGAGGATCATATGGTGCAGACAACACCCTTTGAATACCCTTTGCCTCACAGAATTCTTGAAATTCTTTGGACAAATACTCTCCACCATTGTCAGATCGTAAGGCTTTCAGTTTTTTGCCTGTCTCATTTTCGACCAGTGCAACAAACTTAGTGAAAGCCTTGAACGTATCACTCTTCTTTCTGAGAGTGTAAACCCACACTTTGCGGGTGGCGTCATCTATGAATGACAGTATGTACTTTGAACCTCCTAAAGAGAGTGTAGGCATCTCACACACATCTGTATGTACTAGCTCCAAGAGCTGTAATTTCTGATCTGACCTTCTCTTATGAGGTATTTGTACTTGACGACCGTAGAGACAAAATTCACATTTCTTTAAATCTGAAAATTTTAGACTCGGCAAGTAACCAAAATGAGCCAATTGCTCCATTCCCTTAATACTCATATGGCCAAGCCGGCTATGCCACAATGAAATCTTTGGCAGCTCGGTGGCATTTACATCAGAATGTGGACAATGTCCACCATGAAGTGAATACAAAGTATCAACCTTAGGACCTTTGGCAATAGCCATTGCCCCTTTGCTGATTTTCCATTTCTGATTACCAAAGGTGGTATGATAACCATCGTCATCCAACAACCCTGTGGAAATCAAGTTTTTCTTCACCTCAGGAACATGCCTGACCCCTTTGAGCATTAACTGCTGGCCATTTTCAAGAACAAGCCTGACATCACCTATGCCAATGATAGAACATGCATGGTTATCACCAAGAAAGACAACTCCCTTTTGCCCTCCTGCATATCTGACAAACAGATTTCTGTAGGATGTCACATGAAAGGAAGCACCTGAATCTATAATCCAGGAAAACATATCTGATCCATCACCAGCATGAAGTGTATGAGCCTCCAGTGAAGAGGTGAAACATATCTCACGTCCACTGTCACTGTCACTAACATAAGTAACATTCAGCTCCTCTTTTTCTTTGCCCTTAGACTTGCCTTGAGCCTTGCCTTCTTTGGCTCTCTGGTCATTCTTCTTTTGAAAACACTTTTTCTCAATATGTCCCTTCTTGCCGCAATAGTTGCATACAAGATCACTCTTAGAGCGGGACTTGCTCCTCTCTCTTTCTTTGTCTTTTCCACGTGTTTTGGACCTGCTGCGTGCATTCAAAGCATTTGACTTCCCAATAGCATTGTTCTTTCTGTTCATCTCTTCCTGTAGAAGAGCACTCTCCACATCTGCAAATAACAGAATGGCTTTTGAGTTGCTGGTAGAAGTCCTGAATGTGTCCCATGACTCAGGTAGAGAACATAGGATGAGTGTAGCTTTCAGCTCATCATCGAGCTTCAACCCCTGGTTGATCACCTGGCTGAATATGCTGTTAAACTCAATAATATGAGTGGACATAGCTGTCCCCTCCTTCATTTGAAGACCAACAAGCTTTTTTAGCCAGTAAGCTTTTCCCGTGGCACTTTTCTTGGCATAAGTATCCTCAAGACGTTGCCACATCTTCCACGCAGTAGGTTCATCCCTGATGCCTACAACCAGTGAATCAACAACTGTAAGCATAATGGTCGACCTGGCCAAGCCGTCCATCTTCTCCCACTGCTCATCAGTAACGTTGGGGGGCTTAACACCCTTCTCCTTTATAGGCTTGTACTGGTCCTTCTGCATCAGCACATTGTAGCATTGTGTCCTCCATATGTCGTAATTTTTAGCTCCTTCGAGCTTCTTTATCTGAAACAAGGACGACACGTCGCTACCGGAACTCATAGTAAAGAAAGTAGACTCCCTGTAGGTGTGCAATTAAGCACTAGTCACTCCAAGAAAAAATTCTCCCGCAGCGGAAGTACGATCAAAAGTGAACTTGGTACTGTTTCAGTGGCATAAAACCAACTGAAAGTCTTTCTCCCACTTGCTGCAGAAACAGTGACTTTTTGACAGTCAAATTTGGTCAAACTTGCTGTTTGACAGTCCAGGACTGTCAAGAAACAGTGAATCTCTGATTTTGGATGAAAATCTCTGATTTTAGACCTCCATATGCTCCAGAAACTTCCCCCCCAACTGAATTTACAGTTTGGAAGTAAGGTGGCTCAAAAGCCCTTTGAATGCATGAAGAAAATCAGGGATGTGACCTCCAATTTGAAAAGATTGACCTTTGACCAAACACTGTAAGTCAAATTTGCACTTTCAAAGCATAGTAGTGCTCCACAAGATAGCCTGATGCATGTAGAGTGCTCCCACTTGACAAATTGCCGGTCAGGCTACAAAAGCCCCAAATTTGACTAAAGTTAAACTTGGTCAAAATCGACCAAATCTGTACCAAATGTGATTGTACTTTCAGCAACAAGCTAAAGCATTTGTCACAAGCATAATAGCATCAAAAGCCCCTTGAATTGGCAGCACATTCCGTGCATTGACACAGTAAATGGCATCAACTGCTACTGCTCACACAAGGCGTTTGACTGCAAATCCATTGAGTTGCATTAAACAAAGCATACACTGCAAGTATCAAGTACAGATCTGTCCAATGCATACTCTCAGTGCCACCACTGTGTACAATCACTGGCCAAGTGATAAGACCTGTCTCGACACTGTTTACGGCATTTGATAAGCCTCAGTGCGAGTGAAAGCCCTGCCCCAAGTAGAACACCTGGCTCAAATGCCAGTGGCGAAAGACAATGTTTTCCCGTGGAAAACAGATAAACAGAAAAGAAATGTTCCTCGATCTGTGGTACCCTGACTGTTGGCTGTACTTGAAAGTCAAGTACAGCAGTGCTGTACCAGATTTTGAGAGAGAAGGGGGGGGAACTGGAGCTCGACCGCGCCCAGCTGGAGCTCGACGGCGCCTTCGCCTTCGCCTCTTGCTGCTTCTGCAGCTTAGCTCGCCCGCGCCCGCGCCTTGCAGCCCTTGCCTGCACCCTTGCAGCCACGCCTTTGCAGCCCTTGCCTCGCGCCTTGCAGCCCTGGCCTGCGCCGTTGCAGCCGCGCCTTGCCTGCGCCCTTGCAGCCACACCTTTGCAGCCCTTGCCTCGCGCCTTGCAGCCCTGGCCTGCGCCGTTGCAGCCGCGCCTTCGCGATCCGTCCGTACGGTTGTACGGACGACGTACGGCCGTACGGATTGGTCCGTACGGAAGGGGTAGGCTAGGGAGAGGAGGGAGTGGAAGAGGAGGGAGAGAGAGCCCGTTGGCTCTGATACCAGTTGAGAGATTGAGAGGGAGAGAGATTTGGAGTAGGGAGTGAAGGAGACACACTCACCGTAGTCACACACCAGTGGGTGGGGATGAAACAATAAGTGGTACCTCCCCAAGTACACACACTAGTATATATATCTGTGGATAAGACTAGGGCCACTAAGTACCTAAGTACAATGTGTACTTAGTGTACTTAGTAGTACTAGAATAAAACTGTTACAAGGGTGGCCAGTGCCTTTACCCCAACAAGTGCCACCTGTCCCAGGCCTGTCGACCAGGATGGCAAGCCCGAAGCTATGGTAGTTTTATGACTACTATGATTGTAGGCAGAGGACGGCCCTTGTGACTTTCAAGGAGCTGGTTCCATTGCTGCTGCAACAAGAAGCTCGGGGGAAGAAGTACAATGGTATGGATAAGGGTGACAAGGTCCTCATAGCTTACGACAGGAGCAAAGGCAAGGGCAAGGGTAAGCCTAGCTAAGGCAAGCGCAAATCTGATGACGGAGCGGATTCTTCAGATGAAGACAACAAGAAGAAGAGAAAGAAAGAAAGAAGAAGTACTTCTACTGCGATGAGCCACGACATTTTGAGAAAGATTGCAAAAAGAAGAAGGGTGCCATCTTGGAGTAAGAGGATTAAGAGGATTCAGCTTAGCTGGTGGTGACAGAGGAACTTTTCTTGATGGCTACTTCGAGTGTTGCTAAGATGAGATACATGGACCCTGGTGTTACTGTCAGGATGTCAGACATTGAAGACTGGTTAGAAGAGGAGTCAGGATTCTTTGTGATGGATAGTGACGAGTGCTTGGAGTTATCCGGGTACTTGGTTGGTGTTGTTGGAGTAGAGGGGGGTTCTTCGACAGGAGCTGAGGACTTAGGGTTAGATGGAGGTTGTGACTTAGCGGGAGACAACAACGCAGAACTACATTTGGAACTTTAAGGTCTAGTAATCTGGATTTGTGCTTGGGATATGATGTTTTGGGTATGTTGTTGGGTTGTAGACCTAGCCTGACGGAGGGCGGGTTGAAACAGACCTTGGCTTGGTGCTTGGAGAACTTAAGGCTGTTCACCCATCATGAGGGGGACAACTTGAGGATGCTGGTATGTGGAGAACTCAAGTTTAGAGCCGGTTCGTGACTTTGCCATCAGGTGCTACCTAAGATGGACTTGTGTACTAGATTGGTGTGCAGAAGCGGAACCGGATTTGGCAGACTTGGAGCCACTGGTTGGAAAGCCAGGAGAAGACTATGAAGATGCCAAAGTGTTCCAGAGGATTGCGATACGGGAGCTCCCGGAGCATCTTCATCGAAGGATCGGGATGAGGCCAAAATGGGTCGGGGTGTTGGAAATACAGTGGTCACCTTGCCATTTGTAAGCCCCCAAATGAGGAGAGCGTGGGGGAGGTGGACCTAGGGTTAGGGTTGCCACATGGGCATTTGATTGGACACCATGTGGGCAACACACCGACCGAGATAAACAGAGGGGCTGCCACATGGGCAGCACCTAGGTATATGCCACATGGGCAGCACCTCACAGCAAACAAGAGAACATGTATGGGGCTGCCACATGGGCAGCACATGGACTGCTATGTGGGCAGCAAGCAAGGAGGATACCAGGCAGTTGAGGCTCCATCGAGGACAGGACGTTGGGTATGCCACGTGGCCATCTCGGACTGGCTGGAGCAAGAACTGCGCAGAGATGCAGGCCTAGGACAGGTGGTGCTGACATCAGCAGTACGGATTGTACAAAAGGCTGTACGGAGGTATACAGAGCAGGGTACAAGGCTGTATGGGGCTGGAGAGGACCTGACAGGAGGCAGAACTGGTGCAGCAGTCAAGGGGGTTGAAGAGGCACGTGTAGGGCCTGGTTGGGCTGGTTGGAGCCAGCCAACCAGGTCGGCTGCTACAGACATCCCCCTATTGAGTCGGCTATTTGCAGGACCCTTGGAGCCTAGAAAAGGGGCCATTTGCACCTTTATAAACCATCACTTGGAGTAGCCTTCACACAGCAGATAGGAGCAGCAGCTGGAGTTACCTTGGGCCTACATTCAGGAACCAGAAGAAGTTGCAGACTAAGCTAGAGTGGCAGCCCACCTAGGCTGGCTTTCCGGTGGAAGGGATCAAGCCCAGTGGAGCATGCAGGCTCAGAGATCTAGAGGTGCCAGGCTTATAGTAGGAAATTTTGGTATTATATATGGTCTGGTTTTGGACTAACGGAAATATATAAGTGTTGGTTATGAAGTACACACATGTTGATGAAGCTTGATTCGATAGTGAAGACTTCCACTTGTAATTCTTGGGCCCATCTATTAGTCTTCCGCTGCGGGATACCCTCTTGTGGGATTTCATTTTCTAGCATCCTTCTCTTGTAGCAAGGCATTGGGAATGTTGACCCCCTTCTATGGGAGTCTGCCATGGGGCTGCTGTAGGTGAAGCACAAATTGGGAAACTGATTTGACATCGTCGTCCCCCCCATGATACCCATGCCTCTTAGGATTTAGGGTTTAGGGTTAGCATCACCCGATCTCCTGCATAGAATATGTCAAGCCTCTTTAGGGGACCATCATGCTGCCTATTATCAAGAAGTGTGGAGAACTCTACATCCCTCCAGTGGTCTCCACCTTTTATTGCGAAGATGGATTGCTCCCAAGTACTCTGCTAGGTAGAGGGCATCCCACCCCACCTTGCTCGTGCTCTTCGAACTCCAGATTGCTAAAGTCAGCTTTAACAATCCAAGAGTCTACATTTTGAAGGCTCTGTGTAAGCCACCTCCAGAAAGAGGGGTGTTGTTGTGGACAAGCAGGGTTGTATACGTTTAAGATCCCCCATAATCACATGCCCTCTACTAAGCTCTCCCTGATCAAATACATCGAGGGCCAGCATGTGGGACACTACTCTTCGGACTTCACTGGACCACACCTGAAGGCCTCTCACTTAGAGGAGACGGTGCTACCATTTGATGTCCACCACCAGGAACATTTGCCCCTAAATCAAGAGTGCCTGTCCCACTACAATCACAATATCTCTTGTTGCGGCTATTGCTATGCCCAATCAGCCTAAGCTTCCTATCTTTTAGCATCCATCTCCTATTCTAAGAGCTATGACTTACTAGCATGCTTTTCATGGTAGGCAATGCTTTTCCCTAGATAGTGTTACCTTTCTTGGAATAGCCAGCTCTAGTCACACTAGCTTAGTCTCAACCTTAGGTGGATCCAACGCCTCGATATACTAAGATCTTAGGTTTTAATCCTTGATCATCCATGATTTAATCCTTGATCATCCAATCATGGCTAAGCCTGGGTTACTCCTAGTAGGGACATAACATATACTTTTTTTGTTTCAAGGATAACTTTGACTTTGGACTTTTAATCTTTGTAACTTTTTTACAACCTTGCTTCAAAAGTAAAATTGTGCACACAAACAAAATTGTGGACAAGCAGGGTTGTATACGTTTAAGATCCCCCATAATCACATGCCCTCTACTAAGCTCTCCCTGATCAAATACATCGAGGGCCAGCATGTGGGACACTACTCTTCGGACTTCACTGGACCACACCTGAAGGCCTCTCACTTAGAGGAGACGGTGCTACCATTTGATGTCCACCACCGGAAACATTTGCCCCTAAATCAAGAGTGCCTGTCCCACTACAATCACAATATCTCTTGTTGCGGCTATTGCTATGCCCAATCAGCCTAAGCTTCCTATCTTTTAGCATCCATCTCCTATTCTAAGAGCTATGACTTAATAGCATGCTTTTCATGGTAGGCAATGCTTTTCCCTAGATAGTGTTACCTTTCTTGGAATAGCCAGCTCTAGTCACACTAGCTTAGTCTCAACCTTAGGTGGATCCAACGCCTCGATATACTAAGATCTTAGGTTTTAATCCTTGATCATCCATGATTTAATCCTTGATCATCCAATCATGGCTAAGCCTGGGTTACTCCTAGTAGGGACATAACATATACTTTTTTTGTTTCAAGGATAACTTTGACTTTGGACTTTTAATCTTTGTAACTTTTTTACAACCTTGCTTTAAAAGTAAAATTGTGCACACAAACAAAATTTTGTTGAGTTTTCTATACTGGAGAATGATTACGTGTTATTTGTTGCAGGTGGGTTGATGAGCATTTGGTGCATATGTTATCTCCTAATATTTATCGAAGTCCTTCAGAAGCTCTCGAGTCATTCGATTACATGACATCTCACGGTAAGTTTGAGGCAGGTTAATGGCATGCATGTTCAATACAAATCTATTTCTTTGAGGAGGATAAAGCGAATAAAGGTTGTCATTGTCACTTGTAAAGTTAAAAGCAAAAGCAATGTTCGCGAGCTAAGCTTTTGCAAAGTGCTCCCTTATCTAGAGACCTACTCATAAAGCATTTGGGCTTTGAATCTTTACTAGAGAAACTTATCGCAAATGCAATAGTGGTAAAGTCATACATTGTGACTCCAATCATGTAATGCAAAAAAGCATAATGGCATAGGGTTCTGTAATCCTAAAGACGTCAGTTGCGATTGCAATTGAAGAGAATATAAAAGACCATATAAAGAGCTCAAAGGAAGACATGATTTGCACTCGTCGATCACAATAATAAAAGAAGCTTATTGTATGTGAAATGCCACTTTACAACCATGATACATCGGATTCAGCATCCGAAATTGGCCATTAAGAGCATCAAATCTTGACTTCACACATGAAGCTTTGAGCAAGCTAGAAGGGAGATCTAGTGCATGATGAAGTAAAGTGAGTGGATAGCCTAGCGTGCCTTTTGTCAAAATTTTTTCTCCAAAGAAAAGAAACTTCTATTAGTGCTTGAGAGAAAACCAACCATCTAAATCAGCTATCCCTATGGCGCTGATTGTGGAAGAAAGTAAAAGAAGTGCTGGTGGCTGATGTCCATGTCTCTTCTAGAGAACCCAACTCATTGCCTAGGGAATTTAGATACATAGGCCATCAACCACCATCAACTAGGGTGGGGGACTAAACAACCAACGACGGATGCCTCGATCCATGAATGTGTAGAATATGCTTGCAAGCCAAGCTTGGCGCATGTCTTTCGACAGTCATCCGACAACCTACCGACCCTCGCTCCCATTTGGCACACAAGGTATAGATGATATCATGCCAATTGGAATGAGGGTGGTTGCTGGAGGTATGTGCTGGCCTTCCATCACCAATCTGCAACAGGCAACCCAGAAGTTCCAAGCAATAATGTTGGACACCGTCTCCCAAACAATAATGTGGGTGAGGGTACAGGCTGTTGATGGTTCTCCTCAATCCGAAAGACCCTCTGTACAACAATCTTGCAGGCTGGTGAGACCATCTTGATTGAATAGGCATGATACCCCTTTGTCAACTTGTTTGCCATGCTTGAAGTGAAGTCCCATTGCATCCTTTGTGGTTAAGCCACAATCCGGAGGGCCCCCTTTCGAAATCCTCGGTGCTTGGGGGCGGTGTGCGGTATTGTCTTGAGGTCTCTCTCTCTACAAAGTGGTGGCACCTCCTGTCCACTAGCATGTGCTTCAACCACGGGTCAATGCGTAGTCCTTCACGGATCAATGTAGAATAAATATGTCATCTTCCGCATACGAAAGGTGGTAATGACCTCTTGGGCATACTTAGTATCAAACACGCTTGATTAGGTTATCAAATGTTTGAAAAAATGACATTTAGAAACTCCAAACAAAGTGCTGCCTTGCCCATCACATGTTTGAAAAAGCGCTGCCTTGCCCATCACATGTTTGAAAATTCTCAAAGCTTGAAATAGACCTAAAGAACAAATCTCATTGATTTGGGCTTTTTGGAAAGCCCCTGTAGTATGTAACTGTGCGATGACGACTCGTACACCTGCGTTAAAATTGACAGCCAAAGAGCATAGTGGATGTCGATGATGGGTTGCTCGATGTGGACGAAGATGATGAAGAGCATGAGGACGAGGATGAGGATGAGGACAAAGACAAGGAAGAAGAAGAGACCCCAAGGCGAACCAATGGAAGCAATAGTGTAGATTTGATTATTTAAAGTTTTTAGATGCTAGCTATTTAGTAACTAGTTAGTAGTTACTACCCTTGACAATGATGCTTGTGGACACAATCACGATTCGTCATTGATCAATGTGAACTTGAAATTGGAAGTTTGAAGTAACACTTTCAAGTTTCGTATTTGCAAGTTCTAACTTGCGAGCTGTTTTTTTAGGAAAAAAGGTTTCATATTTGACTTTGTAATTTGTTTTCAATTTATGGACCTAGGCCCCAACTTCCAAGCTTTGTAATTCAATTCTTAGTACAGAATGGTGACTGGTCTGGTTTAGGTGATGGGTTTTTGGTTCAAAAGTCTGGATTTTAATGAAATTTGTAGCTTGTAAGCTGTGTGCTATTATATGTAATGATAGTATGCCAAAATATGCAGTAGAGCATATCTTTTAGTGAAATTCTGATATAAAAAAATTGGACTTCAAACATTTGATTGTAACTATGCTCTTGGGTAACTTGCTGCTCTCTGTCTCTCCTGTCCGAGCACTTAGTACCCAATGTCATTCTCTGTCTCTCCTGTCCCAACATTGCGGGGTCCGTGCTGTGGCTTTGTGAATAGATGTGCTGGAACTGAGATGAGAAAGCCAAGATGTGGCCTGAGTGAGCAGATGGCCTAGACAAGGGTGGACGATGCAAGACGTGAGAAGAGGGGATGTTGGTGGAAATTGGAGTTGTGGGGTGGCGATGAGGAGGAACAATTGGAGGGTGATCACCGGCTGCGCTGAAGGGTTAGCGAGAGTGGCGGAGGGGGAGGAAGGGGTGGGTGGTGAGAGAAGAAGAAGAGAGCTGTGGGTGGCAGTTGGGGGTGGGGGCAAAGGGGAGAAGGGGTTTGGATGTCGGGGGGATGGATGATGGTAATGGGGGGAATAAGGGGGCTTGCCTCTTCCCAGGGGAGTCTCCTTGGTCGGCTGGGAATCTTGTGCTGAGGGGAGACGATCTTTTGGAAGAAAGAAGAAGGCCCCTCCCTCGGGTGTTAGAGGTCGTGGTGAGGCGGCTGTCATGACAAGAGAAATGATTATTTAGTTAATTAATAGTCATTAGAACCTTATTATTGTTAGGCGCCAATTTGATGGTGCAGTTATATGTTTGTATTTATGATCGATCAAGCGGTGTAAACAGTACTGCCAAAATTATGTAACATTGGCCAATGATTAGTAATAAAGATGTGCACACACGTGTCTAGGTCCTAGGGGCAATAGGAAAGGGAAACGGTGCATTAGAGTGCATTGAACGGTAGGTGCATGGGTCATAGGATAAGGGTAGGTGTAAATGGGAAGATGGAACTTGAGTGATCTCAAGGGACATTAATGAAAGGGTATCACCCTTTCATTGTGAATCTCATGTAGCATTCTCTCTACCACATTGCATTCATCTGTCATCTCTCTCCCACCTTGCATGTAGGTCGAAAAAGAAACAAGTACTCTCACAAGGGCGCTCTTCCCCATTGGAGGGCCAATCGGCATTCAAATTCTGCATGCATTGCACACATTTGCATTTTCGAAAAGTGTGGATCTTCACATTTGGTATCAGAGCGGTGACGATCCATGAGCGGGACGAGAAGAGGGCGATTGGTGCGGACGACGGAAGTTGCAAGAGAGGTTTGCGGAAAAGGATCACGACTGACCGATCCCGAGGTTCTGAGACAAGGGATTTTTCTGAAAATTTCTGGTCTTCAATGGTGAACGGGGTGTCCTCACAGGGTGAATTGCCCCCCTCCCCCCATGTGAATGTACCCTTAAAATCCTTAAACCGTGAGGAAAAGGGATCCCCCGTTCTCCCCAACGGAAAGTCGGATAGGAATAAGATTTTAAGGGAGTGATCCACTCATCAAGTATCCCCTATAACGGTATCTAGAGCTCCAATCCGCTCAAAACAAGTAGCCCAAACGGAGTGTACCAGTTTACAGCAGAAATACAAGAAGAAAAGCTTGAAAGAGAAGGGAAAGGAGGTCATTTTAAGTGTCTTCTCCAACACAAACGAAGCGGGAGTCGGATAAGTACCGCCAACTCTACAACACTTGACGTTTTCTGTAAAATAAACCTTTTTTTTTGAAATTACAGCAAGACATTTTCTCTCTTGTATTACTAAAAGGAAAGAATGGAAGGGGAAGGGACATATAACAATGAACTTATTCCTTTTCCTCCATTACCGCGATGGCTAGTTTGAAGCATATGCACCAGTTATTCTGACTGGTTGGATCACTATAGTTCAATTTAAGGTAAGAAAGTTATGGTCATTTCTTTTTGTTTCCTGCTATCAATAAATTGGTGAAAGAGTGTTTGGACAGGAAGATGAACACCCATAACCAGAGAGGACTTTGCACGGGAGAGAAAGAACACCTTCACCCCCTCTTGAAGAGGATTACTTTTCGAGAGGGGTAGATTTTGCACTTAATAAACCTTCAACTCAAAACCCAATACACATGGATTATAATCCAAGTGCAAGAGGAAGACAAGTACTCTCACGAGGGCGCTCTTCCCCATTGGAGGGTCAATCGGCATTCAAATTCTACATGCATCGCACACATTTGCATTTTTGAAAAGTGTGGATCTTCACAGGGGCCCTCTTTGCTTGCTCCCCCATCGTGGTAGGGGCTGGTGGGGGCCTCATGCTTGCGTGCTGTTGTCGACGTGCATCTTTGCAGCTCTCTTGCCAGGCTTCTTGCTCTTTGGAGGGCTCAACCCAAGGGGTCTGAGACTTGTGCTGTAGTTTGTCGATACAGGGGGTCTATCCTCTCTCCTCTCCTCATGTCGCCAGGTCGAGGCTGTCGGCGGAGGGTGGTGCAGCTTGCACTACAAAGGCTAGCTCTCGCGAGGTGTCCCAATTGTCTGCATGTGAGGCAGTGTCTTGGGAGGCTTGAGATCTCGACCTTTTGTTTGAATTCGGCACTGTCCAAGGTCTCTTGAAGAATCTCCTTGGGAAGGAGATTTGGGAACGTCGCAATCACTCTGAGCCACGGAACACCATCTTCCACAAGGGCCGAGGCGGTTGTGCAAGGTGATGTCATGTGCTAGGTACCATACATAGGGTTTGGGAACTTCGCAACCACTCAGAGCCGTGGAACACCATCATCTGCAAGGCCGAGGCTGTTGTGCAAGGTGATGCCATATGCTAGGTACCATATTTATGGTAGGAGGATAGGAATGTTGTGGTGTATGGAAAAAAATTTGTGGTACCTAAGTAATGTATGGCTTTGTAAATTATTATATTTTTCTTGAAAAAGAGGGAGTGAAAGGGGGACGGGAGAGAGGGAGGGGGACAATAAGTAGTGACAGTCCATAGAATGCCATGGTTAATCACCATCAATAATCAAGTAGACTATGCATTAGTTGCTTATTGATGTACATACATCTTACATGGAACTAAATAATACACAAAGAGATTCAACTTGAAATTGAAAGAGATTCAACTGCTTACTAGATCAAAATTGTAGAACATACTAGAGCAATGATTCTCACGATTTAAGAGTCTATGCCTTACAGTCTATTACATTGTGTGGACCATGGGAGTGACTATAACTTGGAGTAGGAGGAAGTGTAGAGGGGGCTATATGGGCTAAAGGAAGGGGCAGCAATGTGCCATGAGATAGGATGAGAAGGGAGGAGGTAGCATTTATACACAAACAAGTGCGAAAAAGATCTAAAGTGGCAATTGGATTTTAGGTACGTTTAATAATCTCTCTCTCTCTCTCTCTCTCTCCTCTCTCTCAGCAAGGGTTTTTCAGTTCTCAGCAAGGGTCTTAGTGAATCCTTTGCTTCAGCCCTTAGTGGCTTGTATGAGGTACTTCTTGGGTTCACACTTTGTCTCATAGGCCCGTGATGCCTCTCGCAGATGTTAATATATCTTTCTTTCTTTTCTCTCTCTCTCTCTCTCACACACACACACACACACACACACACACACACACACGCACGCAGGCACACGTACGTATATGTATATGTGTATATATGTATGTATGTATGCATGCATATAATGTATGTATGTATATATGTATATATCTATGTATATATATAAATTTGTATGATTAGATATAGTCTAGTTTTACAAAGGTACACACACACATACACACATCTTTTGGTGAGAGGAAATATTTTATTGCTATGAAATAATTACATTCATAGTTACTTCAAAAGCGGAGTAACTACTACTCAACTGAAAATCTCAGTATAAGCCATATATACATCATGATCAATCAAATGAGTCCGAAAGCAATCATAAATCGATTGCCGCAGAGATGGTTTGAAAAGATGGAAAAGTAAGATCATCAAAGACTCTATGATTTTTGTCCATCCATAGAGTCCAAAGTGCCTAGTAGCGCACCTAAACAAAAAATAAATCAAAACCTTGTCTAGCGGGATGAAAACCAAATAACCAGAAGAACTTGCCAAAAGTAACAGTAGGAAATCTCGCTCAAAGCCCTTGACAAATGAGAGCGAGGAAATCACAAGTATGTGGACAGTGCCAGAAAATGTGAAGCACAAATTCAACAGAATGTAGACATCTGTGGCAAACAGCCGGGGCAATATGTCTATGCGCGAGTAACTGCCCAGATGGAAAAATGCCAAGTAGGACTCGCCAAAGGAAAAGCTGTTGCTGAAGAGGGATTTTATAATGCCAAAGGAGACGTAGCTGCTTTCTCCACCACTTTAGTGGGCGATCCATATGCCAAATAGAATTGGCTCTGTCAGAAACCCAAGGCGGATGTAATAACACTTTATATAGAGAAGACACAGTGATATGTGAGAGCTTCAAAGGACGGGCTGAAGAAGATGAAGAATGGAGAGTCCAATTCTCAAGCTTGTCCTGAAGTTCCAAACGAGGTACTGGCAAGAAAGGTTGAAGCATTTCTGAAATTTTATGCCATAAAGGACGATAATGAGCTCCCAAACCATACTTGCTAGCAGCCGCAGAAAAAGATAAAAGAGTGCCATCATCTGAAGTACATCCGCTACAGAAGAAATACCTTTGAAAGATATAAAATAAGAACGCCTGGGTTCTTGTATAGCCAAAGGAGGGTGGAATACGTTGGACCAATAAATATTCTCAGCCCTTAGGGAATTTCCCGACAAAGAATCCCTGCCATTCCATTCCAAGTGAGATAAAATATGCTTCCAATCAAGAAGCAAACGAGAGATAAAAGGGCAGTCTCTGATCTTGCCTTGAATGGAACCAAATAGAAAATCCCACTGTGTAGGTTGCCAATGCCCAAAAGTAGAAGTATCAATATGCAACAAAAGAGAGCGGATCATCCCTTGCATAAATTGCAACATCATTTTCCCCCTATGAGTAAGTATATGCATTTGAATATTGAGTATGTTCAAAACCCCGTGCATGTTTGGAGAACAGAGATGATGCATAGAGAGTAATGTGAGACTTTTCTTGCCATTTTTTGAACACCAGAAAATCTCCATGATAGCAGACATAAAGGAAACTAGATCTACCTTAGTAAACATGATGAGGGGCAGATAGAATTGTATGTATGCTATCAAAATGGATTGCGTTATTCGCAAATGAACATGTAATGGTCAAGTTGCAAGCTTCCAATATTCAAGTTTTACCTTCAACTTTGTGAGCACCCAATGAGTTTGTTGAGAACGAGTGAGCCCCCAACCTAGAGGATAGCCAAGATGTCGAATCAATTGAGAAGTTGGAACAATTTCCCCAGGCCACAAAAGACTATGCCAGTCTTTAGCATGCAACGACAAAAGCTTGGACTTCTGAAAATTCACATGAAGACGAGCAGCTAAACCATGTGTAGAAAGAGCCTGCATAATCAAAGAGAGATCGCTCTAAGTATTTTTCGGGGTAAAGAAAGAATCATCAGCATATGCTTGAGCGATCATGCTACGGCTGCCAGGAATTTCCAATCCGTATAACATGCCAGTGTCCAAAAGGTGGTCCATATATTGAAGCATTGGATGCGTGGCTATGGCAAATAGTAAAGCACTGAGGGGACATCCATGCCGAATAGAACAACCAAGAGTCCAGGTTGTAGAAATATCCCCTGAAAGTATGCAGGCAGCTTTACTATCTTGAAATAGCCAATTGATCCCATCCTGGAGATTTCCATCTACCACAGGATTTGATTGCATTTGACAATTCGCTTTCAGTAAAAGGTTCCTCCAATTCCAAAGCTTGAGTAGTGGAGATAATAGGAGAAACATGCTGTGAAAGTAAATTTCTTGCAGACAAAACCTGTTGTGAGGGAGGATCTGCATAACCAAACTGCTGAGAGAAATGATGTACACAGACAGAAGCAAGCTGTGACCGTGATGTAGTCCATGAACCATCAGGCATAAGCACCCTGCAAATGTTTGTTTTTAATCTCTTCTGATGCAAGCTTTTAAAAAATTGTTTGGAAGAGCAGCCTTTATCTGTGAAAGCTCTTTGTCTCGCTTTGGTCTCCCATTTAGCAAGTTTCCTGTGATCATTGATTTGGAGACAATGTTTAGCTTGGCATAGTGTTGTTTGCTCATGCAAGGACAGAGGACGAAGGTGACTGAGTTCAGTGAGGTCTTGACAAGTTAATTTGGCCTGAGCAACACGCGCGCGCACACACACACACACACACACACACACCCCCCCCCCCCCCCCCCCCAGCCATATACATATACATATAGCGATGCCTATATGTATATGTGTGTGTGTGTGTGTGTGTGTGTGTGTGTGTGAGTTTTTGAGATGGAGCTTGCTGCTTAATTGTCATCGCCTGATATTCATGGTCTTGCTGCAGTTCCGTTTCAACCCGAATCACCTTCTTGTGTTCTGTTGCAGCCACAGTTAGTTTCCGTTGTAGCCACCATCTTGTGTTCCGTCTGTAGATACTCCCTCGACAGTTTCGTTCCAGTCCGTGCCGTTTCCCTCGACAGCTCCTCTTTCCTCTACTGGAACATCTCCCGTACCCTTTCCCGTACCCTCTGTTGGCGTAGCTTCTCTATCGTCACTGCAACCCTCCCTTGACTCACGCTGCTTCTTCTCTACGCTCGGTTTCTTCGTCTCAATACGCGTTACAGGTTCCTTTGGACTCCAAGGCCCTTTCTCCTTCCTTGTTGCAAGTTTCGTTGGACTCTGTTGGAGCAGCTTCACCTTCCTTGCTGCAGGCTTCCCCTTTTCTATCTGACCCACAGTTCCCTTTTAAATTTCAATCGGTTTTGGCTTCACCTTTAAAAGGTTCTGGGAAAAAAAAGAGAGCGATTCACTACTCGACCTCCGCCCAGCCTGATAAGATGAACAAATATGATTATTCAAGTTGTCCCTCTGCGTCTCTGCAGTTGGGGCTTCTTCGACATCTCTGTGAGGAATCTGTGTTGGAAGCTAAGGATTCAAGCTTGTTGACATCTAGATTTCTGAGCCCCTGCTTCATACTATTTTCCAAGTGCAGCAGCATGGAGTGTGCCTCTACTTCATGGGGAGAATAATGAACGTGTCTATGTTGAGAGCCTGGTCCACTGCAGCAGTTGGTAATGATAAAATTGAATCTTTTGTCTTTCTAGGCAAGGGTTTTACTATGCTCATTGCACTGCTGTGGACACAGTGTATTAGTTGGTTAATTTGATGCCCCCGTGACAGGGGTGTGAAAGTTAATATGGCACGGGTACATGGTGCTGTTTATTTTGCCTATGCTATACCTTGGGATCCGTTATTTGACCCAGCCAAAAATCGCATGAGTTTTTGTCCTGTTTGGGTCACTTTGAAGGCTTTGCCGATACCTCTTCTCCCACATATTTTCTCCCTTGCAGCCCTTTTAGGGAGAGTCTTGCATCTTCCCAAGCTGGATTTCTTGGTCATGAGTAGGGACATCCGAATTTGCATTTTGTGGGATATGGAGCAACCTATACCCTCATGTTTGGATATTGATTATGGCTTGGCCATCCATTTCGCATTCCTTTACATTTTGCATCCTTTCCGAATGCGTGTTACAAGTGCAGGCAAATTGGTCACTTTGCTCGGAGTTGCCCCTCACCCTCACGTCAATCTCATGTTGTGAAGGGCATTTGACCTTTTCCTCATGCTTCTACTCCTCTCCAGTCTAATAAGTTAGAGCAAGAAAAACATAAAAGAGTATGGAGACGAGTGCAATCTCATGGCAAAGCTTTAGACACGGAGCCCTCTTTGGTTCAGAAGTCTCTTTTGGTATGTTTTGACTCTCAGGCAGCCTCTCCGGTTATAGAGTCGCAGTCCATGGTAGATCTCTTTCCTTCAGATATAGTTGATGATAGTAATGAGGAGCAGCCTATGGAGTTGAGAGAGAAAGACATGCAGGTGGATCTCTCTCCTTTTGATATAGTTGATGATGATACAGGGGAAAAGACTGTGGATTTGAGAGTGCAAGATTCTCAGCATGCTTCTCCTCCCCCAAAAAGTACTTTTATAATTGAGGATATGGCAACAGGTTTTTGATCCAGTGATTCAACAGTTTCGTCTTCCTGCTTATGTCAAGAAGAATCACAAAGGTCAAAAGAAATTGCATTTTATTGATGGCACCACTACTTCACTCAATGCTTTTTTGCTACAATAGGGGATCACTTTGGAGGATATGAGGCGTGTAAATTCTTATTTTCCTCCTTTTGTTTTTGGAGTTTTTTGGTTATCTGCATTCCCTAGTGACTTGTAAACATTTTCACTTTTCTAGTTTTCAGCTAGCCTCCTGGCTTTTCCCAAGGGCCTACTTGTAATCTTTTTACTTTTGTACTTCATGGTGGGTTTTCACCTCTTCTGAGGTTTCCCATAGAGAAATATATATTACACTAAAAAAGTGTGTGTGTGTGTGTGTATCTATATACATATATACACACACACTTTTTTTGGGGTGAAAATACACACACACACACACACATACACACGTGTTAAATATTTAAATAAATAAAAATAAATAAAAGTAAATAAATATATACACTCACATATATGTATATGTGTGTGTGTGTGTGTGTATGTAAAGTGAGGATGACACATCTGAATTTTGATTTTACTTTTTTAAATTAAAATGATCCAACAGGAAACTTTGTTTGGCTCAAAACAAAGAATGGTTTTGTATCATACTGTTGGTATGCATTGGCTTCTTCTGTGCTGTACCAACAATGTGATAAATTCAAGCATAGCTTTTCTTAGAACAAATTGACCAAGTAACACTTTTAGTGTGATCCAATATCTTTTAATGCTACCATGTTTGAATCTCAGTATTTTAATATATTTTTGCATTCCATTTTATATTGTAGGTAACTTTTCAACTATGGAGAGAATAGCCGGGAAGTATGTGGGAGCAACAGCCATGTACTTTGTTTCCAAGCGCCTTAAAAAGCGACACAACATTACAGATGAGCGGGCTGCTTTGTTTGATGCAGCAGATCAATGGGTGAATGCTCTCGACAATCGTACATTTATGGGTATGTTATTTGATTCTATGCATAATGCATCTGAAGCTTGTATTGGATGTTCTCTTTGTACACGCCATTCTTCTAGTGCAAGGTGTAGTTTTCAGCTCTCTCCGATGTCCAAAAAGACATGATGTTTTCTATGTTTCCATCTTCATCTCTGATGTACTTTGTCAAAACTGGTAGGATTTTTTCTCTGCAGAATAATACCCTAATGCTTTTAGAAAAACCAGCCATACAAATAAGCAAACCCGAAAGGTGTTTTGACCATTGGGAAAAAAACGAGACAAACTTGGTTGTCAGAAAGAAATCAGCTTGTTCCGAAGAACCCAACACATTGCAAAGGGACTCTTTGGAACATGGGCCAACAACCAAGGTGGCGGACTACACATGTAGCAAATTACCGCTCATGGCGAGGACATAAAAAGAGCATGTAGGTGGGTGGGTGTGTGTGCACATGCATGTGTGTGTATGTACACATGGGTGCGTATGTGTATGTATGCGTATATATATAACCATGCCTTGCTAAAGCAGTCTCATCTTTCAGCGGGTGCTCTAGAACCTGGAGTATCGTGCTCCCAAATGGAGCGTGGGTGTAAATAATATCCTGCCAGACGGCAACAAGAGTGGGTGTGATGTCCTCACATCACCAAATGCAATGGGCAACCCAGATATTCCAAGCATTGAGTTGGACACCGTTTCCCAAACACTATCTTCTGGCGAGGGTGTGGGGTGCACGGGGGACGGAGGCGCCGCATCATATGCCTCAATTCTAGCCACGTGTTGGTCTTGAATCTGGTAAGCTGGAGAGGTTGGATCAATCAAGAAAGCATGACCTCTCTCGGTAAGCCACGTGACCTTTTTTAATGTGAAGTCCCTTTTCATCCTCTGCGGCCTAACCACAATTCTGAGAGCCGTTGACCAGATCCTCTACATTGTTGGGCAGCCCCAAAGATAGTGAGGGATCTTCTCTAGCACTCCATCTGTGCAACGGTGACAATTAACATCCAGTTGCATCTGCTCCAGCTAGGGGCAGATGGCAGTCCTTCATGCATGACCATCCAGAAGAAGAAAGATCTTCTGCGGTCTGCGGCTGGTCTAGAGATGCGACGAAAAGCGAACCTCTTGCTCTACCCAATGTCGCGAAATGCGGGTGGTGTAAGGAAAGAAGGGTACGTCGTCAACCATGTCTGGGTGCCCTACCTAGGCCGGGCCAGAACCACTCACTGAAGTCTCTCGAGGAGGCCAATCCTCCCATAACTAGAGTTGCCACCGTGCATCCTTCTGTTGTGCCAAGATTGTACTAGGGTCAATAGTCCATGCTCTAACCAACCGGCCCATAACCCCGACCCTCTACTAGTCTATCAAGCTGAAATCTTCGTTATCTTATAAGACTTCCACCGACTCGGGTTGAGAAGGCCGCCCGGCTCCACTTTGTAGTGGTAGGAGCCAAGAGTGTCACAGGCATCCACAAGCCCGCCAAGAGTGTCACAGGCATCCACAAGCCCATGGCCATGCTAGCTGGTGCCAGCGCAGGCAGCCAAGTGAACTGCCACGCAAGCATCCATACAGCCATGCAGGGCAGCCCCACGCAGTCAGCAATCAGCACACAGTCAACACAAACACAGAGTTGTTTTGTGATCAAAAGTCAACGCGGTGACCTTTTGGTCAATGCCTACTTCTTTGATTGACCTGGTCAATGATTGGCGTTGACCACATGACCAAGGTCAACGGTCGGCGTTGATCAAGTCAGCCAGGCTGACCTAACGGCTATAAAAGGGCAGCCTTTGGCCCTCATTCTTGATCCACTCCTCAGGCCTTCAAGCCTTCAGAGCGTTGCAGTTAGTATTGAGCAGGAGAGAGAGGATAGTCTATCTCCTGCTACATTGGTATCAGAGCTTTAGTTTTCTTTCGTGAGATAGGGAGGGTCAATTTAGAGGCAGCTCTATTATTTTATGGTCTAGACAAGATCCCGCAAGGACACCATGAGCACCAGTGAGCAGTCCAACATAGGGGGGATGAGGGTTCAGTGCCTCAACCGCAACCACCGCCCCCACCACAGAATCCTGCAACACTTCTATGTCTGCCATGACAGCCATGTTGTAGTCTATGATGCAGATGCAACAACAATATTCCGAGGCTCTCTTCACCTGCATGACCCAGCTACAGGAGACGCGGGAAGGTCTTGAGCAAGCAGTGTGAAAGGCTAGCTCAGGAAGTAAAAGAAGAACGCGATCGGGAAGCTCGAGGAGCTCGGAAGCAAAAGACAAACGCGATCGAGATGCTCGAGAAGCCAAGGAGCTCCGAGAATGTACCGCTCGTGAAGAGAAGGAAGTACGGGATCGGCAACTTCTTATTTCTCTACTTTTTTAGTGAGGGAAAGGAGAGGCTTTCACCTCGAGCCAAGCCTTCCTTCTTGGGGAAGCTCAACTTCACATAGTACGATGGTAAGCAGGAACCCTTAGTGTTGACTTCGTGGCTCAATCAGTTCGAAAGTTATTTTTCAATGATGCCTACGAAGAACAATGAGTGGTGCATCCTAGCATCCATGCACCTCACATGCGAGGCGGTCACCTGGTGGCTCAAGTGGCAGAGAGACCACTATGATGCAGACAAGGAGACATCTCTTGACAGTTGGGCGGAGTTCGTGAAAGACGCCACCGTAGTACTTAGACAGGCTCTAGTGTCACCTTTTTACAGTTGGATGGAGTTTGTGAAAGATGCCACCATAGTACTTGGACATACTCTAGTGTCAGCTCTATCGGATACGCCAGGGAGATACCGAGATGATGAATCATTATGCCAATAAGTTCTCTCATGTGTTATATAGTTGCACCTGGAGGATAGTCAAAAGCTAAGCAAATTTCTCCATGAGCTGTGTACAGACATCTAGTGGTATGTTAGAAGTTTCAAGCCATGTGATTATGAGTGTGCATACGAGCTTGCTCAGAATTTTGAGCTCATGCATAAGGGTCAAGGATACAAGTAGGTCAATAGTAAGAAGTCCTAGGATTCCACACCAGGTGATGGTGGGAATGGGCAGCAGAAGAAGAGCTGGATGACGAAGGATAGCAATGGCTATGGTGGGTACTTGGATACAACGATACGAGAACTCTATGCCAAGGAGAATCGATGCTTCCATTGTTATGTGTCGGGACATAATAAGAAAGATTACCTGCATTACCAGAAGCTTCTAACAGTAGGAGCCGCGTCCAGTGGCTCAACAACAACTTCAACAACCTCAGTAGTCATTGAGGAGTTTGATGAACATCAGACTACAGGGACAATCTCAGTAGTCATCTAGGAGCTTGAAGCTCGGCAGAAGGGGTAGCCTTTTATGGATAGGTCGGTGGTTAGAAGGTCCTTTTCCTGGCAGACTCAGGCAGCTCCGAGGACATCATCTCCACCAAAGCAGCTTAGAAGGCTCAGGTGCCTCTTATGCGAACGGAACCGATAACCTAAAATTTTGCATTTCCATGACAACGGGTAGAGAGCAACATGTAGGTAGCTTCAACCACTTTGAAGATCTAGGGTGGGTACATTGTCGACCACTTAGGGTCGCACATACTTAGGCAACATATGTCATCTTGGGAGAACGATGGTGGCACTAGTTCGAAGTCCGACCAAATCATCATCACCAAGGCTTGGGTGCCAAAATCCCAGGTCATGGTTCCAAGTTCATTTATTGGAGTAAGACTTCATTCTCTTCTTTTGATTCTCACTCACGTCCACGGCATCACTTTGTGTATTGAGTGCCTTATCTTGCAGTTCCAGTTAGTATTGAGCAGGAGAGAGTGAGGATAGTCTATCTCCCGCTACAAAGAGATTGCCTTAGAAATTGAATCCAGAGAGGCACTCCTATCCTCGAGAACCATAGTAGGCGAGGAGTCTTGAAACGCCCAAGTTTCCAAACACATTTCTGGGTAAACCCAAAACGTTTGTAAAAACTTTTGCATGCATAATAGGGTAATTAAATATTATATTTTTTACCAAAAATATTAAAACATTTTAGATTATTACCATTAGAAGTCCAATACTTGAAAAAAACTCACAAAACATAGTGCACAAACATTTGATATGTCACTTAGAACTCGAAATTGGATGCTTGAGACAATATTACCAATTTCTAAATAAGAAAATCAACAACTGATCATTGTAGATTCAAGCATCAATGGTCGTGTTTCAGAATTGCAAAAGATACACGGAATCATGATTCATGATTGATTTCTGTGGTGCACCTGTACGTGCTAAAGGCAAATTTACGGACTGAAGGTTGATTTCAGCATACATGCGATGTACGGGTGGCAATTTGAAACGTATGGATGGCAAAAATGCAACGCGACATCATATTTCCCAAAATCGGGGCAATTTGGGATTTTTTGAATATTGGGGTTTTTGGGGGGCCGAAACGCGTGTTTCAAAACCGAAACATCTTTGAAACGTTTTGGGATGTCCCGAAATGTGTTTTGGGCCTTCTATGTTGAGAATTATCCATACTAATAGTGAGGATTCCGGGACCTGTGAAGCCCCCTCCTACCTCGAGATCGGCGATCGTTGAATCAATCTCGAGCATCTGTGTCCCTATTTCCTTCAAATGCGAGAGTGCTTGCCCTCGTGAGTTTGCCTTCATAGATAGATGCCTCTAGGTCACAAATGACATGACTGGATTGCTATCCCATTGCGCCTAGCTGATGTGAGTTTGCTGTCGCAGCATGCAAACTTTGTGATTCTGAACCTCTGGATGCCGGATTAGTGGTTCCCTCTCGAACTCCTCAGGGCAAGTAGGTTTGGCTTGAATAAGCCCTCCCGATAGGCGTTGCCAAACCCTATGTGGACTCCTCATCAAGGGCGGGCCCTTTCCTGTGAGGGAAGCCTTTGAAAAGATCCATCTGTGAGATTGCTGCCATTGTTCTCTTGTGCGAGGTGTGTTCTACTGGGGGTGAGACCGTGGACCACTAGCTTGCCCAACTGGGCTGAGGGCTCTACTTTGTGTCTTCGGATCGATGATTCCCAACCCTCTATACCTATGGGTAGGACCATTGTTTGCCAAGGACCTCGGCTCTTGTATTCCGTGTATCCTCCAAACCCTTTGTCGAATTAGGAGTCGCATCCCAGTTCGACAAGGCTATCCCAGGAGGGGATAGCCTTGTCGAACCAAGGGAGAAAGAGAAAAGGCCTTTGCCTGGGTAACTACCGATAAGCATCTGATTGGATCTCCTTACAAAAAGGGTTGAGACCAGTCTGAGAAGACTAATCACTACATAGTGCCCTCTAAAAATTTTAAAAGACCAGTCCACCCTGTCGTAGCCCTTCTTAAAATCCAAGAGAAGAATAGTGAGACGCTCAGACTCCTCCTTGGCCTTATTGAGGGCCTTCAAGATGTTGCGCTCTTGAACAAAAGTTGTCTACATGTTGTGAATAATGTCCACTAGGGGGGGTTGTAGTTGCAAGCTCGAGACCTTGGCAAGGATCGTGCGCATGGTGTCCAACAACGAAATCGGTCTCCGTTGGTGAGGATAAGCCCTCCCCCCCCCTTCCCCCTTGTCCTTCTTTTGGAATCATCCGCGACTTAGAGATTGTGGAAGAGAACCTAATTCGAAGATTTTTGGAAGGCCAAACAAAGGAGGGTAGGAATGTGCTCCGAGAAGCACCTAAAGAAAAATGGTGCCAATCCATCCTCTCCTGGGCACTTCTATAGAGGAAGGGCTTGTTAAGAGTTCACGCTCAACATCATGTGATCATGTGTGCATAGCACCATCATGTGATAATATGTGCATAGCACTAATCCAATAGAGTGCTTTAAAGGAAAGGGTTAGATCCACTAACCCTAACCCTAACCCTAAATGGGTTTGTAAATATTCTACATTTTTAACTAAATCTAGTATACAGTTAGTCATTTGTGGTGTGCTCTCTAGCTATGCTCTCTCTCCTCATCTCCACTCTTCTCCTCTCCCCTCTTCATATTTTGTCATGGTATCAGAGCATCCTTGCGCACTAACCCTAACCCTAAATGGGTTTGTATATATTCTACATTTTCAACTAAATCTAGTGTATAGTTAGTCATTTGTGGTGTGCTCTCTAGCTGTGCCCTCTCTCCTCATCTCCACTCTTCTCCTCTCTCCTCTTCATATTTTGTCATGGTATGAGAGCATCCTTGCCTTGCGTTGAGGCATTGCGATCCTTTAGAGCGCGAGAGAGATCGAGAGAGATTGAGTGTTCCATTCACTTCCGTAGAGTGAGAAAGAAAGAAAGAAAGAAAGAAAGTTTATTAAAGTCTTCGGAAGATTGATGGGTCTATGAGACTGTGAAAATCATGATACAACAATCTGTGGTTTCCACAAAGGAACAATAAACCCTCTGCTTTTGTGACCTCGCCTCCTCGATGATACATCTGAAGGTGAGGATGTGGTCCATGGTTCCATGATCACGTCGGAATCCGGCCTGTCTTGCTGCTCTAAGTCCTCGACACTCTACAAGTCTGCTAACCTCGGAGTCAAGTACTGATGCATAAATCTTGGACATGAGATGCCCAATCATAATGGTCCTGTAGTTCTCCAGGCTCATGGGATCCCTTGCCTTGTGGATGGGTGAGATAGTGTTAATGGTCCAAGTGTGTGGAAATCCCAAACAGACAGCTTCATTAAAAAGCTTTGCTAAGATCGGGGCTAGGAGGTTAATCCCATATGCAATGAACTCAGTGCATAGCCCCTCATGATCCTTCGCTCGGCCATTATGAAGTTTCATTACGGCATCCTTTACCCCTCCTCGAGTGAAGAGGGTGCAGGATATGGGACGAGGCATGTGTGAAAGGTTAGGGATTGGCTGATTTGGGATGTCATAAAGTGTGCGTGCATAATCAAACCAGATCTGAGTGTCAGTGAGTGGCAGAGGAGACCGTCCTTCTAGAAATCTCCGCCAGAAGTCCTTAGAGTTGTTACTAAACAAAATGTTCAGTAGCTCCTTCTCGTTTCGACGAACGAAGTCTAGTTTCTTCCTCCGTACTAGTCTACGGTATTCGCGTAGCGTATTTGGTGCGCTCGAAAGACTGTTTTTGGTTTATAATTTGAGTTGACGGCGTAAAGCCTTACACTCATCATCGTACCAACTATTACAGGGTACGGTTCTAGGGGGTGGTGGGCGGGTGGAGCGGGTGGTGTGGGGGAAAGCGTGAATGGCAGCGTCGTGTAGTGAGTGGGTGACAAGGGCAGCACGATTCTCTAAAAGGGGTATGAAGTCAATATAAGCGAGAAGTATGTACAGACGGCCATATTAAGAAGGTGAGTGATTCCGATCAAAGCGTATATCGTGGTAGGTGGAGTAAGCATTGAGTGGGGTGGAAGGTGCTGTGTGAAGGGAGGTGGAGATGCTAAAGAAAAGGTATGTATGATCAACCCCTGGAGGGAGAGGTGCTACAGTGAAGTCAGTAATGCGAGATGTGAAGATAGGGGATCCCATGATGTAATCAACAACACCGGAGCCCCCCTTATGTGAAAAGCATGTGAAACCACCTGAAGCGGGCCATCGGTTAAGACCATTATAGATAATGAGATCATGTATCTTTCCGAGGTCTAATAGGGCCTGCCCGTAAGATGAGAATGGACCTCGCCTGTCAGCTGAAACCCGTAGCATACCTGTCTCCTCAAGGTCAATATTTGGCAATTGAGTGGATACATCTCTGAAGTCAAGAAGTGGTACGTGACAGGCCCTTGTCCTCGCGTTGAAGTCCCCCACTAGAAGGACTTCTCCACGGCTAGAGAAGTCAACAATGGATTGATAAAGGGCAGCAAATGGGGATGTCTCATCATCACCTTGGATATCTCTGGCAAAGTGGGAGGTCTCAGGGGTTAAGTAGCAAACTGTGACAAATAGATCCCGGCTGTCCATGTGTCGAATCCGGATCCAAAGAAATTTGGAATGTTTATCTCTCTGCTCTACTAAAATGGTCCCCCGAAGTGTGGATCAAAAAAGGACTGCAACTCCACCTGAACCTCGAACTCTTTCTGTACCCTGGTCTCATCTCTATAGGCAGACTCCCATGTATACCCATTGACTATTAGAAGAGGGCGCTCTGGACTCTGATGTGTCTCTCCATAAAAGACTATGTCGTGGCTTGTATAGGATTCCGAGAAGTTCCTTGGTTCTAACCATAAGGTACCATTACAGCTGCAAATGGTGCAGGACAGGGTCTCGGATATCTGAGTCTCAGAGACCCCCTATGTAGGGGAGGGGTGACACATCCCAGCACTCCTGAAACCTCTGATCTGCAAAACAAACACACACCTCGTGAGAATAGAGCAGGCTGCTCACCACCCAACCATGACATCTATGGGATGTGATCTCGAATCAGGAGATGTCCCCTCCGAGCCACGAGCTGAGCTACTGGCACGAACTCCCAATCAGATCCAAACCAGCCTGATGTCCCATACCACCAGGTGGTGCTGTGAAGCCCTGGATCTGCCACTGGGTCTTGGGCTATGCTAAGATGCAGGCGCACGTCTGCGACTCAATCCAGGAACAGACCTGGCACCTGGGAACGAAACTTGCTCCCAACTGCACACTGAGAACTGAACCCCCTGGGCCCCTTTTATAGACTCGGGCCTCGAGCGCCAAAAATAGCGAAGACCTATAAATAGTTCGTACCCTTGCCACTCAACCCGAAGCCTGCCTAGCTCTAAGCCTCCCCAGGCTACCTGAGCTAGTCCTGTGTACCTAGTACACGTCAGATACCAATCCGTGCACATGACATACTCCCCCTCCTCTAAGAACTCACTCCTGAGTTTGCTAAAAAACCCGGAAATGTTCTCTGGAGGTTTTGTAATGTCTCCCATTTTGCATCCTCCTCAACACGATCCTTCCACTTGATCTTGTATTCCGTGATAGATCGATTGCGAATTTGTTTGTTACGAAATTCAAGAATACACTCAGGTTCGTGTGGAATAAAAGTCAAATCTGTACCTTCTATTATCTCATGAGGAGAAACAAGTTGATCATCTGCACCCAAGACTTCTTTCAGTCTACTGACATGAAAGATTGGATGTACTTTAACATCAGGAGGCAATTCTAGTCGATAGGCAACTGGTCCAATTCTTTTAATGACCTTGAACGGACCACAGTATCAAGGGGATAATTTCGGAACCAAACCAGTACTTAGGCTCTTGGATTCCTTAGGAATTCGCAAATATACCATCGTTCCTTCAGAGAATCTGTCCCGATCTTGGGCACTTCTAATAGACTCCTTGTCAAATGCAACATTTCCTGCATGTCTAGTAAGAAGTTCTTAGCAGCATCATTGTGAATCCCTTTTAATCCAACCATAACTGGTGACTTAGGTTGAAACCCATACATAAGCATAAAAGGACTGTAACTAGTACTAGAATGCTTTGCACTGTTGTAAGCGAATTCTATCATGGGTAGATAATCTTCCCATGAAGAGTGTCTCTTAGATACATATGCCCGAAGCATGTCTTCAACCAACTGGTTGACCTTCTCTGTACTGCCATCGGATTGTGCATGATCCGAGGAACTCATACTTAGAGTAGTTTCTAACTTCTCAAAAACAAGTGTCCAAAAGTTACTTGTAAACTTTGAGTCCCTGTCACTAACTATGTCAGAGGGCAAACCATACAGCTTAAACAAGTGGTCCACAAACTCGTGAGCCAGCTGAACAGCTGAAATAGTTGTTCTAGTAGGTAAAAACCTAGCCATTTTTGTCAAGCGGTCGACTTTGACCCAAATGGAGTCATGACCCTTGCGCGTTCGAGGCAAACCAGTAATAAAATCCATGGAAATACTTTCCCATTTATTACCTGGAATCTGTAATGGCTGTAATAAGCCCGCGCTTCTAAGGCGTTCTGCCTTAGAAACCCGGCAACCTACTACATAGTTTTCAACAAATGCACGCATCTTAGGCCAATAAAAGGTATGCTTCACAAGAGACAGAGTCCTATGTATACCCGGATGTCCAGCACTAGGAGCATCATGACACTCCCAGAGAATCTTGGATTTAAGGTCTAGAATATTAGGCACACAAATCTTTTCATTGCGGAACAGCAAGCCGTTCCTAATCATCCACTGACCTCCCGCTGCCTGTACCGTAGGTGGCACAATCCCTGAGCCTTGGTCAACCATGGAGCTCCCATCTTGGACTCTCTGCCAATAAGAAGTGAAATGACTATGAGTTGCGTATAGCCCTCTCAAGGATTGAAATAGGTCTGAGGATATTTCTGTAAATGACAAAACATTTACCAACTTAACTCGACTTAAGGCATTTGCCACACTATTCAACGAACCCTTACGATAACGTATTTCGAAATCAAAATCTTGCATTAATTCTGCCCATCTAGCTTTCCTTCCCCTCAATTCGGATCCATCACACACATACTTCATTGATTGATGATCAGTCAATACAAGGAACTTTGAACCATACAAGTAGTGTCTCCAAACCTGAAGTGCATATACTACAGCATAAAGTTCCTTCTCGAGTGTGGGCCAACGATATTGAGTGTCGTCTAGCTTCTTACTCTCGAAAGCTACAGGTCTGCCCTCTTGGAATAGAGCTGTCCCAATCGCATAATCACTCGCATCGGCCTCTAAAACATAAGGCCGGGTATGCAAGAACGGGTGCTTCCTTGATAGAAAGTTTCAAGGTTTCAAAAGCCTTGTTCATTGCATCATTCCAAGAGATTGGCTGAGTAGACCTGCGTCCACGATCTTTCTATATGTTTGTCAAGGGTGCCGTGATATGTGAATAATCACGCACAGACTTCCGTAGAAATACCGTAAATCCTAGGAAAGAATGAAGTTGTTTCACAGTCTGAGGGATAGGCTATTCTAAAACCTTCTGGATACGATCCAGATCAATGCTAATACCTTCAGAAGAAATCTAGTGTCCTAAGTAAATGATCTCCTTCATAAAGAAGTCACATTTACTCATCTTGGCATAAAGCTTATGCTGTCTTAGAATATCTAAGACAATCCGGAGGTGTCCTATGTGATCCTCAAGCGTTCGACTATATACCAAGATGTCATCTAAGAACACTACAACAAATTTGCCCAGAAAATCCCCGAACAAATCGTTCATCATCTGCTGAAAAGTAGCAGGAGCATTGGTCACACCAAAAGGTAATACGAGGAACTCGTAATGACCATACCTAGTTCGGAATGCGGTCCTATCTATGTGTTTAGCATAGATACGGATTTGGTGATAACCCGTACGCAAATCAATCTTAGTGAAATACTTCGCTCCGGCCAAATGGTCTATCAAATCATCGGACCAAGGTAGAGGGTATCTATTCTTAATTGTCACTTTATTTAATCGTTTATAATCTATACACATTCTCCATGAAGAATCTTTCTTCTTTCTTAGGAGGACAGGTGCATCCCAAGGTGATTTACTTGGGCGAATATAACCCATATTCAGGTAATCCTGTAGCTGGGTAGCTAACTCATCCTCCTCTACCTGGCTCATCCTATAAGGTGGGACACTGATAGGTTGAGCCCCTGGGACTAAGTCTATGCGATGATCTACTACCCGTTCTAGAGGTAAACCTTCCGGCAGTTGAGCAGGGAATACATCCTTAAAACTATCTAGCAACATTCTCAATTCACGGTGTTCAAACGCACTTAATTTATTCTTGTTAATTACAGAGTCAACAAATGAAGAAAGCGGAATCAAAACACACTGATAGACATCATAATGAGAAGTGTTTAATATATTCCGAAGCTGCATCGCAGATACAATAGGCCCCTGAGAAGAGGGAATTTTATCACACTCAATACAAAATTGGTTGTTCTTATCTACAAAAGAAAGTGTATGCTCTGTCCATCCAATCTAAATATTGTGGGTTTTAAACTACTCTATTCCGATCAACAAGTCTACATGCTCCAGATGCATAACATAACATGTAAGAGCCCCTGTGTAGGCTTGAATTCGGATAGGAAGCGCTTCAACCTTGCGATCCCAAAACTGCTTCCCAGTTGGAAGCTGCACCTCATAGGTGTGGTCGCTAGGTACTGTGGACAGCCCCATCTTCTGCACAAATTTGTAATTAACAAAATTGGAAGTAATTGACCAGGGAGAAGCGAGAACCAAGCCAAGAGAAGGCCAGAGGCAGAAATAGCAGGGTACAGGCGCCTGGAGTTTCGGTCCAAGCACCAACTTTTGGTTCTTGCGCTTTGGACACTCATTCTTGGTGTGGCCCCGCTCCTCGCAATAGAAGCAACGTCCTTCTTTCTTGAGCCTCAAGGTACGAAGGAAACGGGCTTTACCATTATTTGCTTGAGTCAAGTTTTTCTTGGAGGCGTTGTCCGTAGACTTCGTCTCCCCAGTGCCAGTAGTAGGCTGAAAGAACTTGCGTTTGTTCTTTCCACTCGTGTCGGAAACTGTAGTTGCTTTAGCACCGGCCATGGTATCATCATAAATGCGTGCATAATTCATGGCCTCCTGCAATGTTGTGCATTTGTTGTTCTTTATCTGCAACTTGTATGAATCTGGCAAACCATCCACGAAGAAACCTAACAAGGTCACTGGATCCATCTTAGTGGCCCTGGTTTGCAGATCTCGAAATCTTTGAAGATAAACTTCAAGGACAAGTTTAACTTTGACATATCGAGGGCTTTATGCTTGCCAGCGATATCATAATCATCCTCCTTCTTCAGGAACTCCTTCCTGAAGACCCCTTCAAAATCTGTCCATGTATCGGGCTTAGGCTGGAGTTATATTCGGGCCTAGAACTGAAGCCATGGCATCCACATGCGTGAGTGCCTGCACAGTGCTAGCCAGAAGAGTGAGAGTCGCCTGAATCCCTTGGAGTTGCTGTGTCAACCCCGTTTGATTTGCATTAACCTGCTCGAATTTTCCATCCAGTGCAGTGGTAAATTCACTGAAGGCCTTTTTCGTAATCAGGTCATCATAAAGACCCTGATCCTCCTCTCCCATAGGAGTGTAATCCAAATCCTGCTCTCCCATGGTGAACTCGGGATTTGCAGAATCAGACATAACTGAAATCTGATTTGAATATAGACTGAGAGAAATAACTGACTGAATCAAAGCGAAAAGGAGAATGGAGCAGAGGAAAACTGTCCCAAGAGATGCTGACGGAAGAAGATGCTGGAAACTGGCGAACCGGAAGCACACGAATCCCGGAATCTGGCTGAACCCGCTGCCGGATGCAGCGTATGGAATTCTGCAGCGTACGGATTGCTGACATGGCTGTACGGTCTGCTGACGTGGCTGTACGGCTGCTGACGCAGTCCGTACGGTGGCTGACGTAAGCTGTACGGCTGCTGATGCAGGCTGTACAGTAGCTGACGGAGGCCGTACAGCAGCTGACATGGCTGTACGGCGACTGGCGCAGGCGCTGTACGGATGGCTGGCGACGCAGGTACGGCTGGCTGACGCAGGGCTGGCGCAGGTGTACGGATGTACGGATAGCTAGCGCAGGCACTGTACGGATGGCTGGCGCAGGGCTGGCACACAACACGATGGCGCAGCTAGGCGGTTTGCAAGGCTATGGCTGGGCTGGTACCCTGCCCATCTATATAGGGAGCAGGGCAGCCTGATTAGGAAGCTGTGCTTCCAAAATAGGCCAACCCTCCCAGCTTTGGAGGGGGTGCTTTTTTCGAAAAAAGCAACCCTCATCGCAGGCTGGCCGCACCCTGTTCCTGTACATCTCGCCTCTCCCTGCCCTGGCCGAATTTCCGTACACTTGGCGTCCCAAACTCCGCCTCCCCCGCAGCCCTTGTCAGGTCTTTCGCCTCTCTTTCCTTCTTCTCTGCTCTCACTCCTGCTTCCTACAGCCTTCTCTCTCAGCCATGTGTCGAATCCGGATCCAAAGAAATTTGGAATGTTTATCTCTCTGCTCTACTAAAATGGTCCCCCGAAGTGTGGATCAAAAAAGTACTGCAACTCCACCTGAACCTCGAACTCTTTCTGTACCCCTGGTCTCATCTCTATAGGCAGACTCCCATGTATACCCATTGACTATTAGAAGAGGGCGCTCTGGACTCTGATGTGTCTCTCCATAAAAGACTATGTCGTGGCTTGTATAGGATTCCGAGAAGTTCCTTGGTTCTGACCATAAGGTACCATTACAGCTGCAAATGGTGCAGGACAGGGTCTCGGATATCTGAGTCTCAGAGACCCCCTATGTAGGGGAGGGGTGACACATCCCAGCACTCCTGAAACCTCTGATCTGCAAAACAAACACACACCTCGTGAGAATAGAGCAGGCTGCTCACCACCCAACCATGACATCTATGGGATGTGATCTCGAATCAGGAGATGTCCCCTCCGAGCCACGAGCTGAGCTACTGGCACGAACTCCCAATCAGATCCAAACCAGCCTGATGTCCCATACCACCAGGTGGCGCTGTGAAGCCCTGGATCTGCCACTGGGCCTTGGGCTACGCTAAGATGCAGGCGCGTGTCTGCGACTCAATTCAGGAACAGACCTGGCACCTGGGAACGAAACTTGCTCCCAACTGCACACTGAGAACTGAACCCCCTGGGCCCCTTTTATAGACTCGTGCCCCGAGCGCCAAAAATAGTGAAGACCTATAAATAGTTCGTACCCTTGCCACTCAACCCGAGAATCAAGCCTGCCTAGCTCTAAGCCTCCCCAGGCTACTTGAGCTAGTCCTGTGTACCTAGTACACGTCAGATACCAATCCGTGCACATGACAAGGGGGTAGGTGCCCTACGGGGGCCTGTAAGAAGTCGTCCCTCTCGTACCACTGTCCACTTCCCCTCCTTCCAAGCCTGATCCCGTTGCTGCAGCAAAGAGCGCCTCTCCTCAACCTGTAGAGGTGTGAGGTCCTTATCCATAGAGATCGTTGGCTGATCTCGAAGGACTGACCTGCATCCTAGATCTGAAAGTCGTGCTTGAGTGTCATGGAACCGTATGATTAGGGGTTGCTCTCAGTTGGGATCTCTCCCCACCCGCCATGCCCTCTCTATCCTGTGCTCAGCCACACCCAGGGTAGCGGCCACGAACGCAGTCGCATCTACCATCGGTGTAGCCTCAGTGCGTGAGATCCCGCGTACTGTGATGTTGAGAGCCTTATTGGCTCTCTGCTGCTACTCCATGAGGATAGCCGAAATGGTTACCCTTGCGGGTTCTCGTTTTGCCACGTCAACCCATCTGGAAGTCTCCTCAATAGTAGATTGCATGCTCGCAATCTGTGCCTCGACCACCGGGGTACTCCCTGGGACAGTGTGTGGCTGTGACCTCCTGTCGGAGCTGCATGATATCTTGTCTGAGTCCCTAAATAAGACCCGCTTGCTCCTGAATGGCCCTAGCCTGCTTATGTATGATGCGGCTCTGCTCCTGGTTGAAGCGGACCTGCTCCTGTGCGAAGCGAGTCAGCTCCATCTCACGCTCACAGAAACTATGTATCTCCATGAGCAAGGTCTCACGGGCCTCTAGTGTATCAGCCCACCCATGTCCATGCTGAAACTGTGGTGACTGTGGCATGAAAGTGTGGGACTAAGTTCAAAAATTGAGGGCAGCCAGTGCTTCCGCTCTCGGTCGGACACTAAGACCTACACCCACACCAAAAAAAAAGAAAAAGGATCCAAGAGAAATGGGGGACAAAGCCAAGAAAGACGACGACAACAACAACAAAAAGAAGCAAACAACACAACTGAAATTGGAGGATGTGAACACACGTTACAACCGAAGTGGACTCGGGGTAGACAGCAAGGCAAAGGCAGGACCCGCCTCATCTTCTTCATCCCCTATCACAACCTCAACCTCAACTCCCACTACAGTTTCAGTTTCGGTTTCAACTCCAGCCTTAGCTCCCTCTATCTCCATCTCTACTTCGACTTCAGCCCCCGCTTCAGGCTCATCTCTAGTTCCAGTGTCAGCTCCCTCTACATCTACGATCAGTGACATACTCATGCCCGTGGCGCCGGTTGTCGTTCCCTCTTCCTCCTCTCCTGTTACAGCTCTCACACAGCTTATGACCCCCACCTCGGAGGTGTCATACACTGTTCCGCAGTATGCTTCACTCTCCCCTCTCCCTCTCAGTCAACCCACGCTCCCACACCCCGTTGGGACTGCCTCATCCATTCCACTGTCATCTCCGTTCCTCACTCAGTCAATAGGAGGCACGTCCAGTGCGAGGTGGTGGAGAGGCGGGGTGGAGGTCTGAGGTGGAGAGGCAACCAGGAGGTGGAGAAGAAGAGGCTAAGATGGCGAGGACCATCTTTTTTTTTTTTGGAAGTAAAAAAAAAAAAAGAGCGTGAGGGAGAGAGGCGGGGGAAGGGAGGTGGAAAGGCTGAGCTAGTGAGGGGGAGGCTAGCGAGAGAGCGGGCTAGCGGAGAGGCTGAGCGGGCTAGTGGAGAGGTTGAGTGTGAGAGAGAGAGAAGTAGAAGTAGAATTTATTAGCGTCTTGGGGGGGCCAAAAAATGATCCATGGGACCTGTCTCGATACAATGTAAAAAGAGTCTCCTCAAGGAGAGGGGTCAGGAGTCTATGAGTTCCTGACGACAGGTAAAAAGACGAGTGACAAAAGATCCGAATGTTGCCGGAGAGGCAGTGAAGAGAACTGATGTCAATTGAGCGGAGTCCCCCAGTATCTGCTGGTAGTCCTCCCTGATATGTGCATATCGGGGGCACTGTAGAGCTACATGTGCCTCCATCTCAACTGTCTGCATGTCACAAAGGGTACAGACTCTAGCATGTCTGTGCTGGTGTATCCAAGCTCCCTACTCAATGGCAAATGTATGAGATCTGGTACGGAACCTGTCGATGTTTCTGCGATATAGAAGGGGGATAGGTGTGCTAATATAAGACTGAGTATGAGTCTCTATGGACATGTATGTAGACCAACATGTGGGATTTATGTTGTCTTGGTATTATTCGAGCTTTACCCTCTTTTCACTTGTCAACCAGTGATTTCGCAAAGTGCTCAGTAAAGACAGTTGAAACTCTTGCATGTTGACCTTTCCAGACGGCATGGTCAAATATGCTTCCACTTCCCATCTGCTGAACCATTTTCTTATGTCGGTTGCCTGTCTTGTGCAGATGACCTTACTTTAGTAGTTCTTTTGAAGCTTTGTGCTGGCATTCCATGGTTTATGAGGCAGCCTATCAGGTTGCATTTGCTGCACCTCTATTAGGTATTGCATAACTCTGATCAATGCATGGGGGTTGGCGGATGGGCTACAAGGGACTAGCGGAGAGCTACGAGGGGCTGCGAGAGGCTGGCAGCAGAGAGGCTACGTGAGGCAGTGGAGAGGCTACGAGGGGTTGGTAGAGAGGCTACGAGGGGCTGGTAGAGAGGCTACGAGGGGCTACGAGAGAAAGGGAGAACCGACTCTTCAAACAGGACGTGAGCGATGTACGATGAGCAAGCGACGAACATGAGCCAGCAACGATGAGCCAGTGATGACAGATGTGAGCCAGCGAGACGGACAGAGAGTTTATGATGGACGGAGAGTTTCTTGATGGTCGGAGAGAATTTACGAGAGATGACAGGCAAAAGGCCTTGCGTAGCGATGACGGGCAGATGGCGATCAGCAGAGATGATGGGCAGGTGGCATAAGGCCTTACGTAGCTCGCGTGGCTCCCATAACAGAGCACACTATTTGCACTATTTATTGGAGATGGTGATGGCGAGAGAGCAAGGGCTCAGCGTTGGCATTGGCGATGGCGAGCAGCATAGATCACTACGTTGGTGATGGAGAAGTAGATCACAGCGTTGACGATGGAGGAACACTTGGTAGAACCAAGTGTGAGTGACTCTCATGAGATTGAAACTGCACTATGTTGTGTTTTTAGAGGATGAGTTTGGGAATGTTCCTGGATTCATCTAGGTATATGCTTCTGCCGTATTAGTGGACATGCAAATTTCACCTCGTGAAGTTTTCGTCCAAGTTGCGGCCTGCTGGTATTGTGATAATTCTTTCTATCTTAAATGGTGCGTTGCCCTATCAGCTAGATTTAGATTTAGATGCTCGTTGGGGAGAGACTAAAATGAAAATGTTTAGACTTCACAAGCAGTTGTAGCTTGAATGAAGAGATTTTGGACTACCTTTTGATTAGCCTTCTCCTTTAGTGCTAGCCTTCATCATGGCTGAGTCTGCCCTTCACCTCCGGAGTGCCGACAGAAACTCAGTACGAAGACTTTGTATAAATGGATGCTCAAGTATGTGTGGGTGTGTGGATTTGTATGTGTGAGAGCATATTTTTATACTATGGTCTACACCCACTGTTGGGCGCTGATGACGTCAGTGGGGATGTCATAGTAGCTAGTCCCTGCTATGCATGATGGAGTTTATGGTTTTCAACCTTGTGAGTGACTCTCATGAGATTGAAACTGCACTATGTTGTGTTTTTAGAGGATGAGTTTGGGAATGTTCCTGGATTCATCTAGGTATATCCAATGAGCTTATGCAAGCTACAATGCTCACGGCCCGGCTGCTCGACCTCTCCACAAAGTACGCGACTCGGCCTCCATCAACCCGTGTAAAAAGAACTTCCAAGGGTGCACTAAGGACCCCGCACTCAGACACCTCCATCTATAGGCATAGGCCTACAGATCTATAGCCATCGCCTTCATAGTCAGCTCCGGCAACAATCCGCTCTAGCCTTGGCCATCTGCAGCCTGTCCCAACGCACAAGGCTTCGACTAAGCCTCACATAGCGCAGCGCCTCCCATCGATGACCCACAATGGACAGCCAACGGCGACTTTCAATTTGACGGAATATGGGCCAAGTTGTCACCGAAGTGTCTCTCCAAGGCTGTGCACAATGGGCTACTAGCAAGGCTCCAGCCAACAGAATACACACACAGTGAACATCTACCACAAGCCTCTTCACCGGTCGACCAGCTCTAGCTGCAGCCAGCGCATCTTCACGTGCTGCCACAGATCTCTGCGAGTGACCATCTATGCCGCCAATAGCCACTTGCGATGTAACGCTCCTCAGCAGACCTTGCCACCCACGGGCCGTTCCTCATCCTGCAGTCCGAATAGAAAGCTCCTTCAGCAAGGCTCCAACAACAGACTCAAAGGCTCCTAGCCGACTAATCTGAGGCGACTAAAGAGCCCGCACGTGACGCCACATAGCCAACGGGCTGCTCGCTAGCAGAGCCATAGCTCTTTGCATCGCTCCATTGACGCAACGAACTCTGCAGATTTACTCAGCCCACGGGCTGTTCCATTGAAAAACTTACCTCACAGCGAGCACACGCGACGGAAGCTCTTTTGATGGAATTGACATCTTCGTTAAAATCTTCAAAGATTCCGGTGAGTCTCCCTGCGACACGTGGTGGCCACCTTATCCTAAGGTCACCACCAACCTTATCACTAACGTCAGTTGACTGACACGTGGCTTGTGTGCCACGTCATCATTACTTGCCATGTCACTTAAGTCACGTCTGTACCTCGGATCAGTTGCTTAGGTGTATCTTATCCACAACCACGTCATCATCGATTGCCATGTCATCATTGACCAATCAACTGCCACATCAGCACGTTGATCAGTCAACGCTTGCCACGTCACCTGTGTCATGTCATCAAGGTAAACTTAACCTGGGTATAGTATCCTTGGTCAGAAAGAGTATAGGATTGGTTAATCCAAACCTCGAGTCAGGGTAACCCTTGGTTAGATTTCTCAGTAGCCACCTCATCAGTGCCATGTGGCACACTGATCCTGTGCAGGTACACACAATGTTCCATAGGCACTTCATGTGACATGCACACCTCTTGCTAGGTACAGTGCCACATCATCACTGCATGTGACCCACAGTGATCCATCATCATTGAGCACCATTACACTCCTTTTGTTCCTCCACCTAGATCAAGTCGTATCTCTTGATCCAAGAAGAATTTAAGAGCGCTCTGGAAAGAAAAGTCGCTCGATTTTTCGTGCTCTACGCACTCGTCACATCACGCGTACATTTCGGCGCAAGTATCACTCACTTTTCGTCTCTATATCGACGCATCTGATCCAATATTTAAAAAAAAAGGGGAAATTATTTGCTGTTCTTTCATCGCTCGACAGTTGGTATAGATCTAGATGAGAGTAGACTAGATCGCCTAGAGGGGACGCTTCGATTCTCCCCAAGTTGCCAATCTAATGTTAGAATTATTATTATAATTCAGCAGTGACCAATGTAATGTAATAAGTAGGTTAGGGGCACTTTTCCCTCATTTAGAGGTTTTTCCCCCTAACCACAGTTAGTTCACTAACTATGGTTAGTGAAGGATAAGGTTTTGTCACTTAGACAAAACCCATCCCCACTTCTCGTAACCGTCACTTCTTCTATTGCAAACACTATGTTCAGCTTTTTTGCTTCCTGCTCTCTCACTCTCTTGATTTCTAATATTTGGTATAAAAGCAGCAAGACCCTGCTCCGAGTTCGCCGCTCCTTGCCCGCTAGACCTTCCTGCTCCAAGCTCCTTGCTTGCAGCTTCCGTCCGTACAATCTGTATGGACTGATTCCGTACAGCAGCCCACGCTTCAGCTCTCGAGGTGCCGTACAACGCCGCCAGGTCCGTACAGTCGTACAAGCTCACGGAGCTCTTGATGTCTGTACATCCGCGTCTGCTTCCGTACATTCCGTACGGTGTCCGCACCATCGACTAGCCCGCCAGCATTCCATACATCTGCGCCAGACCGTACAATCGAACGCCGTTCCGCCGTACAACTGCAGTTAATATTTCCGTACTTTCATATAGGTATCCGTACATTCAGTGCTGTCTGCGCCGTACTGTTCTGTACAGGTATCCGTATGCTGTACAGATTTCGTACAGTTGCAGGTGCATTTGCAGATTTACAGAGCAGCTTGTCTTTGCCAGGAATCAGTGCCCAGAGCCATTGTTTGGCTGAAAAATTTGGGGCATTTTGTATTCGTGGGCAGACATTACAGTTGGGTTGTAGGTTGTCCCAGAAATTGGGGCTTTTGCAATTACACTGCAATTTTGCAGTGAAATTTGGGGCTTTTGCAGGCAGAGTGCAATTTCTGCAACATTTGGGGCTTTCAGACCATTTGCCCTCTTCTGTATGCAATCTCCCACAAGAAATTGGGGCTTTTGCATTTAAGTTGCAATTTTGCAGGTAAAAGAGCATTTTGGAAGTTTGCAGACAGTTTTGGACTCAGTACGAGTCAAATTGCAGACTTTTGCCTTTTTGCAGATTCTATTTGCAGATTTTTGGGCATTGAGCAGAGCATTGTGGTGCATTTTGAGCCTTTGACAGGCTGTGACAGTATTTGTCACTGTGGGCATATTCTTCTTTGCAGAGAATTTACTTGTGCATCTTACATCCCAGGAAGGGATTCTACTTGTTCAGTTTGCTGTATTTCTGAGTTTATCTTACAAAAATGGCACATAACAACTCAAATGAGGTGTTCGGGGTTCTCACACAGGAGGATAAGTTGGATGGCACCAATTACTCCTTTTGGAGTTTCATGGTTCGCAATATCTTAGTTGGCAGAAATCTTTGGGATTATGTCAATGGAGATGAAGAAAGACCAGATACAACGCCTATACTTGTCATTCCAGCTGGAGGCAGGGATAGAGGTACAAATACAGCACAGGTAATTGGAGCAGCCGCTCCAGGAGCTCCCACAGTAGAGCAGAAAAGATGGGACTCTAGAGATGCACAAGCTCTTTCAGTAATTTCTCTTTCTGTCAAGAGGTTCATTATACCTCATATTCAGTCATGCAAGACATCTATGGCAGCTTGGGTAATACTGGAGAGTATGTTTGCAGCAAGAAACGATGCCAGAGTTTCCTTTCTGAAGCGAGAACTTTCCCATACACATATGGAGGAGGGAGATTCCATAGTTTTCACCTCATGAAGCTTCAGGATCTCAGGGAACAATTGCTGAACATTGATGAAGTCATTCCGGATTCAGAGATGATCTCCACCACTTTGAACTCTCTTCCTGAGTCCTATCTTGGTTTCCACACCTCACTGAATTTGTTATTGAGGGGGGGCAGCAATCCTCTCTCCTTTCACGAGTTGGTAGGACTTCTGTTGCAGGAGGAACAAACACGCAAAAATATGGCAACCCGGGCTGGCGAGCATGCTATGCTCTCTAAGTTCAAGCCCAAGGGTAAAGGGCAGCATAAGCCACATGCAGGTCCAAGAGCACGATCTGCTCTGATACCAAATGTAAGATTTGGGGAGAGAGACAGCAAGAGAGTGAGCTGAGAGCTGAAAGCTTGAGAGCTTAGTTGCAATAGAAGAGTGTAATCCACATGCAGGTCCAAGAGCACGATCTGCTCTGATACCAAATGTAAGATTTGGGGAGAGAGAGAGCAAGAGAGTGAGCTGAGAGCTGAAAGCTTGAGAGCTTAGTTGCAACAGAAGAGTGTAAGAGTGATACAACTGAAAGAGTGAGATAAGGTCTTGTCCTAGTGACAAAACCTTAGTAGTCACTAACCATAGTTAATGAACTAACCGCAGTTAGGGGGGAAAACCTCTTAAAGAGGGAAAAGTGCCCCTAACTAGCTTATTAAATTACATTGGTCACTGCTGAATTATATCTATAATTCTAACAGTTTTGTACAAGTTTTAAAGCTTGTACAAGTACCTACTCCAAAACTCTAAAATCTTTGTCTTTTTTTTTTGGGTATCGAACGTACCATCGAACGTACGCCTAAGATTTTTTAGTTTGTTTAGTACCGTACTAATATCGAACGGTATGCATCGAACGTGATCGTACGTGTCAACCATGCATGGGCGGTGCTTTTTATAAGCTGAAATGGGATCTTTTTGCAGGTGGATGCTTTGAATTTTGGCGACCTAGTCTTAGAATGTCCCCTAGAAAATAAATTCAATAAGCCAGCCATTTCTGTCTAAGATAAAGGAGAGGCTAACGTCTCTCCTGCTAGCAATGGTGCTGGTCAAATGCCTCTATAGCTCCAGTAAAAGCGAAGGAGAAAACTTCGAATGAAGGTTGACAAACCCCGATAAAAATATCCTCAGCTAGAAGGCCTCTTCTACCTTGTACATGGATAGGTGCATCATCTAATGGGTTACCACTACTGAAAATTCAGGCATGGGCATTACTTGCGCTGCGAGTTGCACTTTGTTCCTAGAAGATTGTTATTGCCCGGTCCTCAAGTTCATGCTTTGAATCCTGAGGTGGACATGCAGTCTTGATTTTTTTTTGGGTGGGATAGAGAATGTTCATATCTGTAAATTTGTAAATATGCTGGCACAAATAAAATGATTGGACTTCCAATGTACAGGTTTTATGTGATCTGCAAAAATGGAAGATTGTATGGGGATGTCAAGAGAGTGCAGCCTGATATAGTGGCCTTATAGGAGCATAATGAGAAGCCATGGTTTTGTCATTTGGATACATGTGAATCAAGTGTTGGGGTACACCACACAATGCACCACCGTCCAAGGTTGATAAAATTTGCTGTTGTAAATAGCTTATGATGTTAAGACATTGATAACAAGTGGAGATGCGCTTTGAAGCCTGCAGTCCCACAATTAAGGGTTCTTGTTCTAACTTGTCCTTGTTATGGATGGATGCACGTGAGCAGAGTTCCTTTAATATCATTTGGTATTTATATATAGCAAATTCATTTTGTGTTATTTTGTCCCTTCTTCGTGAAGTTTATCTTGTTACATATTGCCAGACATGGCATTTTGTTGGATATGACATTTTCTATGCAGGTGATAACTCCTTTTGTGGAGTGGTAGTTCTTGTAAAACATGTCCATGCACTTCAGCCTGTTGTGGCTCGACCTAGAAGGTCGATGGATTGTTATGCAATGTCTTCTTGGAAGGGGAGATTTTTGAGTTTGCCTTAGTATATGATCCACAATCATCACATGGTAGAGCTTTAATCTGGCAGGCAATGTTGCAATATCCATGGAGGCAAAATGCATTTATTCTATGTGGGGATTTTAATAATGCGGCACTGTCGGGAGATAATACCTCTTGTCATACACAGCCTGTTGGGGTAAAGGCACATTGCCACCCTTTTATTAAAGATATGCCACCTATGACTGTCTTAAGACAGTCATAGGGTGAAAGCATAAAACCTATGAGTTTGTATAAGGTACCTCTTGGAGATAAGCTCTTCAAGTTTACCAAGTACAAGGGAGAGGACAAGCCCGAGGTCTTGCTGGCGTGGATCCGAGACCTCGAGTATTTCTTTGAGGGGGACGAGTACGAAGACAAGGCGAAGATCCGGTTTGCCGTCCTGCACATGCAAGACCGTGCTTCACTCTGGTGGGCAGCTATGGTCAACACTGGACAGCAAGCCCACACCTGGAAGCACTTCAAGAAGAACTTGATGAGGCACTTCCTGCCTAAGGAGTTTAAGAGAGATACAATGGTGCAGTGGGACATCCTCCGCCAATGCCAAGAAGAGAAAGTCAGTGAGTATGTTGATCGTTTTTGGGATACTTTGTTAAAAGTTCAAGCATTCAGTAGGAAGGATAAAAAAGAGCAGCAAAGGAAGTTCTTTGCTGGCCTACGGTATATCGTTCAGCATGAGGTGGACATTGCCACTCCTACTTCTCTCAAAGACACCATCAACATCGCCTTGAAGGTGGAGAAGAAACAATCTTTCTCCAACAAGCGGAATGGCAGCAACAACAAGCGGAAGTCCGAGGGAACCTCTTCCAAGGAACAAAAGGGTAAGGAGACAGCAAAGGACGCACCAAAAGAGCAAAAGTCAGCCAGCCAGCCTCCTTCGAAGAAAGCAGCCCGCACTTTCAGCTCATTGTCTCCACAACAGAAGCAAAAGTATTACTCCGAAGGGCGGTGTTTCAAGTGTGGCGATCGAGGCCACAACTTCTACGAATGCCCTCAAGCTGCCAAAAACAACAGCAACAAAGAAGCAGCCCTCAAAAAGCCAGTTTTGGTAGTCAACAAGGTGGAAGCACCTCCTGAAAAGGGAGCTGTAAACGACACCCATAGTTTGTTGAAAACATGGGGTCAGGTAAAGGATCCAATCCGCTTTGTTTTTGTTCGATAGTGGAGCTACTCACAACTTTATTTCTCATGAGATGGCACAGAACTTGGGGATAGCCCCAGAGGATAAAGGAGAAGCCTTGGAGGCAACTGCAGCCTTCAAGAACCAAGAAGAGAAGGTGTACCCCATCATCGGCAAGCTTCGGTTACACATCCAGGGGTACTTGGATCATCTACCCTTCATGGTGGCACCACCTCAAGGATCAGATGTAATTCTCGGCATGCCCTGGCATAAGCAAGTCAACCCCCGAATCGATTATGTGAAGAATATTCTAACCCTCCAACATAAGGGTAGAGATGTGAGCATTACAGCGGGAGTTTCAGGAAACACCATTCCTATGGTAAGTCATGCACGATCTCCCAATTTGCTTAAGAAAGGAGTATGTTCTTTTCTAGTGTTTGTACGCGATAAGCAACCAGGTGAAGAAAAGTTAGATCCTCTCACAAAAGAAAGATTAGATTTCCTTCAGGAATTCTCTAGTTGCTTCTCTCAGGAACTTCCTAGTCACCTCCCTTCTGAGAGACCAGAGGATCACAAAATTGACATAGTTCCAGGGTCTTCACCTCCAAATAGACCCCCATATAGAGTTAGTCAATCTCAACAAGATGAAATCTTCAAGCAAGTCCAAGAACTCTTGGACAAGGGATTGATCCAACCCAGTAGTTCTTCTTTTTGCTCTCCTGTCTTACTAGTCCAAAAGAAGGATAAAACCTTCAGGATGTGCATAGACTATAGAGCCTTAAACAAACAGACGGTTAAGAATCGTTTCCCAATTTCTCGTATAGACGATATCTTTGATCGTTTAGGAGGATTTGAAATTTTCAGCCGCATAGATCTTAAGAGTGGCTACCATCAGGTACGAGTTGTACCTGAGGACATTCATAAAACAGCCTTCCGAACCACATTTGGGCTGTATGAATATATGGTAATGCCATTTGGCCTTACTAATGCCCCAGCCACGTTCAATCGACTGATGGAACGGTTGTTCAGGAACTATAGACAGTTCACTGCCGTCTTCTTTGATGACATCCTCATTTTCAGCAAGAATGAGGAAGAGCATAAGGAACATCTAAAGATTGTATTTCAAATCTTAGCTGAAAATGCTCTTCACATCAATGAGAAGAAAGGTGAGTTCTTTCTTCCTGAGATTCACTATCTTGGTCACATTATCTCACGAGAAGGTGTCCGTATGGACCCAGCCAAGATACAGACAATTGTAGAGTGGCCTGACTTGAAGAATGCCCATGAGGTAAGGTCTTTTCTAGGCCTATGCTCATATTACCGAAGGTTTATTTGGCATTTTGCTGAACTTGCAGCCCCTCTACATGATCTCACTAAGAAAAATCTAAAGTTCAGATGGACCCAAAAAGAAAAGGACTCTTTTAATGCTCTAAAGCATGCCCTGACTACAGCTCCTGTACTTATCATTCCTGACTTAAGGAAACCATTCCTAGTAGCAGCTGATGCCAGTGGCGATTGCCTTGGGGCTTCTCTTACCCAGGATGGTCATGCTGTGGCCTTTGAAAGCCGACAACTAAGAGATGCTGAACTTCATTATGATATCTATGAAAAAGAACTCTTAGCTGTAATTCATGCTCTCAAACTTTGGAAACATTATCTTTTAGAGATAGATTTTCTTGTAAAAACTGATCATGAAAGTCTTAAATATTTTCTAACTCAACCTCTGATCAGAGAGAGACATATGAAATGGTCTACCTTTCTGCAATCATTTCATTTTCAGATACAATATACTCCTGGAAAAGAGAATGTAGTGGCTGATGCCCTTTCTCGTAGACCACGGCTTCACCATATTTCAGTTCCCTATCATGATGAGCTAACAGCCCTCAAAGAATTCTATGAGGGAGATGCTGATTTTGCTCAGCCATGGGCACATTTGAAAGATGGAGGCACCCATCATGCCTACCACATCAGGGATGGCTATTTATTCATGGAGAACAAACTATGTATCACAAAGCAGCTTAGATCTAAAGTGATGGAGGAAAGCCATAACCCACCCTATGCTGGTCATAGGGGTATTGTGGCCACCTTTTCAGCCATGGATAAATTTTTCTACTGGCCTAACATGAAAAAGGACACTGCTGCCTACATTTTAGCTTGTCTCGCATGTCAAAAAGCTAAGTATGAGAGAGGAAAACCCAAGGGTTTACTTCAGCCCCTACCCATTCCTGAGAGACCATGGGAACACATCACCATGGACTTCATTACAGGAATTCCCAGGACCAATCAAAATCATGACATGATTTGGGTGATAGTAGATCGATTCAGCAAGCAAGCCCACTTCATTCCTTGCAGAAAGAATCTCAAGGCACCTGAAGCTGCCCATTTATTTATTAGACACATCTTTAGACACCACGGCATGCCCAAGTCTATAGTATCAGATAGAGACTCAAAGTTCACTAGTAACTTCTGGCAGGCTTTGTTTGAGAACCTTGGAACTCTTCTAAGTTTCTCCTCAGCTTTTCATCCTCAAACGGATGGCCAAACTGAAGTTACGAATAGTACACTCTTGGATTTGCTGAAATTTTATGTGCATGACCAGCAAACCTTTTGGGAGAAATTCCTTCCTCTTGTGGAGTTTGCTTATAACAACACAATTCATTCCTCCACTGGAAAAGCTCCTTTCGAAATTGTATATGGTAGATCTTTACCAACTCCACTCATGCAAACAAAAGAGAAAATCTTTGCCGCTGATCAATTCGTGGAGGATTATGACTCTGCTTATGCCACGGTTCGAGCAGCCATTCAAAAGGCACAGGAGAAACAAAGAGCAGCTGCAAATAAAAGACGGAGGGCGTTTGCAGTGAAAGAAGGCCAATGGGTCTTATTGAAATTTGAGAAAGCCCGGTTAAAAACCAAAGTGGGCGAAAAGCGCATCTATTTCAAGCTATCCTTTCAATATTATGGTCCTTTTCAGGTGTTGCAGGTAATAAATGATGTCTCGGTCCGATTGAGACTTCCAGAGCATTGGAAGATCCACAATGTCTTCCATGTAAGCTTGGTGAAACCCTTCATTGGGGAACCACCTCAAGAGCCCACACTGGACGATGCACCTGAAGTAGAGGACACTGAGATCTTGTTGATCCCAGAGCAAATTATTTTGCATAACTTCACTACGGGACGTCGAGGCACGACTCGCAAAATGTACCTTTTGAAGTTCAGAGGGCTCCCATCCACCGATGCCCAATGGGTGGACAGAGCTACATTTCAGGAGTGTCCTGAAATCCTGGATGCTTATGAGGAAGCATTTCAGTTGCGGACAACCGAATGAAAGACGGAGGGAATGTCATCCTGCTTCAACATGTATCCACTTGCTTGGTACTATTTCTTTTTGTTTTTCAATAGTATGCTTATTAAGAAATGAAATGTTTTCCTTCTGTTCAGTTACGGACAATGGGGACTAGGTCTAGCATTTGAGGGTGGACCCCCTTGCTTGGGGTTATGGGCATTAGTGACCCACAAGAGTGATGGCCTCTCTTTGAGAGGGACATCTAGAAACCACACCCCACCTGAGTACCCAAACATGGGACCAATCAAATGCACAGATTGCATACCGACCTAGGAACCATTCAAGAGAATGTTCCCTGAGCTTTGGGTGTGGGCCTGGCAGCATGCCAAGAGTAATGGAGATACAAGATAAGACGACAAACAAATGAGCTCAGTATGGCTCAATTATGACCTTAGAGTACGTCAATAGATAGTCTAAGCTGTTAGGAACCCGTGTGTGCGATCAGAATTAAATTCTGACAACTTTGAAATTTTAGGATTTTTGGGAGTGACGTGGCAGCTGACACGTGGCAGACTGCCACTTGGAATCTGAGCTGGCAGGTCAGTCCACCTGTCCCACACATGTGGCAGCATGCATGGCAAGTGGCAGGGCATGCAGGGCAAGTGTTTGGCCCCAAATCTGGTAGATTTGGGGCAGGTTGTGGGCTGTCCTCTTTGGGACTGCAGCCCACCAAAAATCTGGGACAAGTGTCCACCTTCCACTCTAGGCCTAGGGGGGGGGCTGAGCCTATAAAAGAAGACCTCTCCCCTTCATTCCACACATGAAAATTTCGTCACTTTTCTTCTCCCTCCTTTTAGATGATGCAGCAGAACCTCTCCAGCTCCTTGGGTGCAGCCAGCTTCTCCCCAGGCCATTCTCTCACCTCAGCAGCACTCTCTCTCTACAACAGCACATTCTCTCTCTACAGTTCCAGCCCCTCCTCTCCAGAAATCTGCCCCCTCTTAGCTCTTCTGGAACAGCAGCAGCATCCTCTCTCCTTCACCTAGCCTGGAGCAGCCACAGCCCCTTTCTCTCTCCTGCTGCAGTCTCTCTCTCTACTGCAGAATTTCTCTCTCTACTGTTCCAGCCCATTTCCCTTGCAGAAATCTGCCTTTCTGTGCACCTCTGGAACAGCAGCAGCTCCTCTCTTACATCTCCTCCCTTGGGATCAGCATAGGCACTCTCTCTCTACAGCTATCACTCCATAAAAGCTTTCTCTCTCTAGCCTACAGGCTGTTTTTCTAAGCTGTTCTCATTCCAGCCCCATTTCCACACTCTCCTCACCCAAGGTAGCTTCAGAGGCATCAAGGACTTCATCTACAAAAGGGCCAAGTCACGAAGGGAGCCTGTATTGTCAAGTTTATCTCATTTACAGCACTATTTCATGTTGTTTCTACTATCTTTCTAGAAACTAGTGTTTGTCTCTAATGTTGGATGTAAGTGGTGATTGTTGCAGGCTTCTTCCTTGTGGATTGGGCAAGCCAAGAGCTGAAACCTGAGCTTGGAGTCCTCCTTTTTGTTGTCTACCTTGTACATATGCTCTTGAGTCTTGTATCTAGGTCCTAGGTTTTCACTGAGTTCATCAGTTTGGAAGGTGCATTGCACCTTGGTCTTGTATCTCCATTTTCAAGAATAAAGTGAGCCTGGATAAGGGGGGGGCCCCGTCTTGGCCCCTCAATCATATTGCATTCTCCAATGATGTCACTTTGTGTTTAAGCTGTATAAGTCTTAATTCCAGCTTAATTGCAAACTCTTAAGTTCAAGTATATGTGTTTGGCAACTCGCAATCAACTCATTCAAATGCCTCTGCAAAATCCGTTGTTTGAATTGATAGAAAGCACCGAGTAGTTTACATTTGTGGTGTGGCTCAACACTTCACACCCACATCTTTTGTGTCTCCCCTCTCTCTCACTCTCTCCCCGTTGTTCTTCTCCCCCATTCTTTCCCTCTCAACTGGTATCAGAGCCTTCATCTCTTCCTCTCACTCCCACTCCGGTCTACCCCTTCCTCCCCCCCTCGGGCCTCGTGCCCTCAGCAGCGGTAGCAGCGAGCAGAGCAGCAGCAGCAGCAGCAAGGGCGGCAGCACGCACGAGCACAGCGGGGCAGCGCGAGCAAGGGCGGCAGCGCGAGCGAGCGGGGCAGCGCGAGCAGAACAGCTGCTCATGCAGCTAAAGCTGCAGCAGCAGCTAGCTGCTGCTAGCTGCGCAGGCGCAGCCAATGCGTGCATCGCACAGCACCGGGCCGCGCATAGCCAAAGCGCGCAGCGCGCGCACATCGATCGCCTGCCGGACAGGAGCCGTACCGCACGGACGCTGCCGTACAAGCGTCGCGACGAGCAGGAGGACAGAAATTTTTTTTGGGGATTCGTGCACTGCGCAGGTACAGGAAGTACAGCAGGACTGCGCAGGTACAGGAAGTACAGCAGGCACAGAAAATTTTTTTTGGGAGAAGCAGGAAAAGAGAGCACTCTGCTCTTCATTCCCGTTTTTTTAGTTTTCAAAACTGTGTGTTTGAGGTACAGCAAGTACACTCTTGTCCCTCGTGCTTGAGGTGACTAGTGCCACAGTGTGTGGTGGTGCACAGTTATTTTGTTTCGGGAAGGTCAAATGCCTTGATTTTGCAGAGGGCTTTTATGCTTTTGCTGAGTGCAAATCTCAGCTTTTGGGTGACATTTTCAAAGGGCTTTTGCCTGGAAGCTTATGCAGTGTATGCCTTGAGGCAGTGTGGAGCCAGGGTGCCCACATTGGTCTTGTTTCCGCAGTGTATTCAGTGACATTTCTTGCAGGTCACATTCTGTGTACGACACTTTGAAAATCTAAGTTGAGCCACACTTGGCCAGGGCGCATCGAGTTTACTCGGTCCCTAACTGTCCATCGTTGACAGTGCTCAAAAGATTTCCTCTTCAGTGTTTGTACGTTGGGATCTGTGTTGTTACTGTGTACATAGGGCCATGTATGCATCACATTGTCAGGTGAAAGTACCAGGAAAGCGCTGTATTTTGTATGCTACCTCAGTGTTGAGGTGTTTTTCATTTGGTACAGGTGTCAAATCAAGGGGCTTTTGCCCAGATTTTGCTTGTGAGCACTTGAGTTACTGTTTGAGACCTTCAGATGCCTTTTATCCCCTTGGCAGAAGGGTGATTGCTTGGGATTTGTCCCATTCTCTGTTGCAGGTTTGTGACAGGCTGAAGTGTCTGGAGCCTCTTTTCAGTGAACAAAACAGTGTATGATAAGTGGTTTATGCATATAAAATCAGTGCAATACCTCATCTGAGGTGGGAGAAGTGTCCAGGACAGCAGTGTTTTAAGCTTCGTCATCTGATGATGCACTGATAAAGCACTTGTGGAACAGCTGCAGCATTCTGAAATTACTGTTTTATGCCTATTTGAGCACGGTACAGTGTGTCAGAAGGTACAGTAACTGGAGGGAAATTTTTCTGTTTTGCTGCAGATTTTTTTTTGACAGTAAAAACAGCACTATTGTGAGTGCTCCTGGCTCTTGATAGAGCAGGTTTTTCTGAGAAATCAGAATTTTATTCAGTCATTTTTGACTTACAGGGAGTCAGGTACTTTCCTTATCTGATATGGCATCAGGGGGAAGTGAATCATCAATTCTGAACATAAAGAAATTGGAAGGGGCACACAATTATGCATTATGGGCAGAACAGTGTTTGAATGTACTTCTGCTAAAGAAGATTTCTAAGCCCATAAGGGTGAAGGGTGTCAAGCCATCTGGGATGTCAGATGATGAGTGGGAGGAGCTAGATTTGGACACTAGGGCTGCTATCATGTTTACTCTCAGTGATTCTCTTGTGTTCAATGTTCAGGCTGAAAAGACCTCTTATGGCCTATGGCAGAAGCTAGCAGAGTTGTATGCCCAAAAGAGTTCATCCAGTAAGGTTTATTGGTTGAAGAAGCTGGTTGATCTTCGCATGAAGGAAGGTACAGCTATGACCTCTTATTTGAGTGAGTTCAATGCCATCTTTACATAGCTGATTGCACAGGGGTTGAACCTTGATGAGGAGTTCAAGGCTACCTTCTTGTTGTGTACCCTCCCTGAGAGTTGGGACACTTTCAAGACCACCCTGTCTAATTCAAATGTCACTCTTATATATGCTGATGTGGAGAGCTCTCTCCTTATGGAGGAGATGAGCAGGAAGAATAATGCGGGCAGCAAGTCTTCAAATGCTTTGCAAGTACAGGAAAGAGGCAGGACTCAGCAGAAGGGAAGATCTGCTGGAAAGTCCAAATCCCGCAGTCAGTCCCGAGGCAAAAAGGATATTGAATGCTTTTACTGTGGTAAGAAGGGACATGTGAAGTCTAAGTGCTTCAAGTTTATACGGGATCAGAAAGCCAAGAAGGCTGAGGGAAAGGATGCAGGCAGTGGAAGCAAAGGCAAAGGCAAGGCCAAGGCAGATGACTTGGATGCAGTGAATGTTGCAGCAGAAGACAGTGAAAGTGACAGGCATGATGTTTTATGCTCTTCTGCTGTAATTGCACATACATTGGTTATTGATGGCCATGACACTTGGATTCAGGTGCTTCTTTTCATGTTACTCCTCATAGGGAGTGGTTTACTTCCTACACAGGTACTCATGGAGTTGTTCACCTTGGGAACAACTATGCATGTCAGATTGCAGGGATTGGCAATATATAGATAGTATTCCCTGATGGACGCACATTTATGCTTGATGGTGTTCGCCATGTGCCGCAAATCAAGAAAAATCTGATTAGCACTGGCCTATTGGATGACATTGGTTACCACACCACATTTGGGGATTCCAAATGGGTGATTACTGATGGCCAGGTTGTAGTGGCTGAGGGTTATAAGAGTGATACCTTGTACCCTCTTTATGTTTCCAGTGTAGGTAATCATGTTGTTGCCATAACCGAGCTGCCAAAGGTTTTATTGTGGCATAGCCGGTTGGGACACATGTCCGTTAAAGAAATGCAAGAACTGTCACGTTTGGGTTATCTGCCTTCTCTTTCATTTTCAGATTTGCCTACTTGTGATCATTGCATTTTTGGAAAGCATTCTATGACTCCTCATAAGAGGAGAACTCCCCAAAATAGAGCACCGCTTGATCTAGTGCACACTGATTTGTGTGAGATGCCACAGCTATCACTAGGGGGTGCAAAGTATTTCATTACCTTTATTGATGATGCTACACGCAGAGTGTGGGTCTATTTCTTGAAGCATAAAAGCGATGCCTTAGATGCTTTCAAGAAGTTTGTCGCTCAGGTTGAGAATCGGACAGGTCGCAGGCTGAAATGCCTCAGATCCGATAATGGGGGTGAGTATGTGTCACATGCTTTTGTACAGTTTTGCGAAGCTAAGGGCATTAAACAGGAACTCACAGCCCCTCATAATGCATCTCAAAATGGTGTGAATCGAACTATTCAGGAGAAGGTTCGATGTATGTTGTCTTATGCTGCATTGCCCCATGGCTTTTGGGCAGAAGCCGTGCAAACAGCAGTTCACATAATTAACAGGTCGCCGAACAAGGCTTTGGAGTTGAAAGTGCTAGAGGAGGTGTGGTCTGGCAAGCCACCTTCATATAAGCACTTACGTGTGTTTGGCTGCGAGTGCTTTGCTCATATACGCAAAGAACTACGCATCAAACTGGAGCCAAAGTCTTCCAGATGCATCTTTATGGGTTATGGTGACGAAGGTGAAATGGGGTACAGGTTATGGGATCCCGTTAAACGGAAGATTATACGCAGCAATGATGTCATCTTTAAAGAGGATAGTGTACACAAAGAACCCGTGCAACCTGTGGAATACAGGAGGGTTATTTATGATGATGTCGGACAGCAAAGAATGCCCATTTATATGCAGCAGCAGGCTGCTGCAGATAACCCTGTTCAAGAGGGTATACAGGCTGAAAATCAGCCAGATAATTTTGCCAATGATGCACCACTGGATATGCCAGCAAATGGGGCTGTAGAACAGCCAAATATGGTGGTACAGCCACCCGTCATGCATGACGAACAGGCTAGACAGCAGCCTAATCCGGAACATTTTGTTAGGAGGAGCACCCGTGTACAACGGCCTCCTGATAGGTTTGTTCCAGGAGCCAATAATGTGGCTGATTTTATCATGCTGACAGATTGTGGTGAGCCTTCCAGCTTCAAGGAAGCTATGGGAAGAACAGAGAAAAGGAAGTGGGAGAAAGCCATGCAATCTGAAATGGACTCCCTACTTCAAAATGATACATGGGACTTGGTGCAGCTACCTGCAGGCAGAAAGGTTTTGCCATGCAAGTGGGTTTACAAAGTCAAAGTGGATTCAAATGCTTTACCGAGGTATAAGGCCAGATTGGTTGCCAAGGGATTTAAGCAGGAGAAGGGCATTGACTTTGATGAGATCTTTTCCCCTGTAGTCAAGATGACTACTTTGAGAGCAGTGTTAGCTCTTGTTGCTCATGAGGACATGGATTTATGTCAGATGGATGTGAAGACTGCTTTTCTTCACGGAGATCTCCATGATGAGATCTATATGAGTCAGCCAGAGGGATATGCTGTTAAAGGGAAAGAGCAGCTTGTGTGTAAGCTCAAGAGGAGCTTGTATGGACTCAAGCAGGCGCCAAGAGAATGGTACAAGAAGTTTGATGCCTTCATGCAGTCCCAAGGGTATCATAGGTGTGAGACCGATCATTGCTTGTACACCAAACGGGCAAAGGACGGCAGTTTGATGCTACTCATTCTATATGTGGATGACATGCTGATTGCCAGTAAATCTCAGCAGGAGATTAGTGCTTTGAAGAAACAACTGCATAAGTCTTTTGACATGAAAGACTTGGGTGATGCAAACCATATTCTTGGCATGCGGATTACTCATGACAGGTCTAAGGGACTTTTGTTTCTGTCACAGAAGGAGTACATTGACAAAGTACTGCAGAGGTTTAAAATGGAGGGGGGGAAGTCTATTAGTACCCCGTTGCCTCCACATTTAAAACTCAGCAGTAAGGACAGCCCCAGATCAGATGATGATAAGGCTGAAATGGCCAAGGTTCCGTATGCATCTGCAGTTGGTTCTTTGATGTATGCCATGGTTGCCACTCGTCCGGATATTGCTTTTGTGGTGGGAGTCATCAGCAGGTATATGGCAAATCCAGGCAAGCAGCACTGGGAAGCAGTGAAAGGTGTCTTGAGGTATCTCAAGGGTACCAAAGACTTGTGCATATGCTATGGTAGGCAGGATGCATTGGTGCATGGTTTTACAGATTCAGACTATGCAGGGAATGCAGATAACCGGAAGTCTACTACCGGTTATATTTTCACATTTGCAGGAGGTGCTATATCATGGGTGTCTCGGTTGCAGAAATGCGTTGCACTGTCAACCACTGAAGCTGAATATGTTGCAGCCACTGAGGTTTGCAAGGAAGCAATATGGCTTACTCGGCTGATGGGAGATTTGGGCATTACAGGAAATATGCCAGTTTTGCATTGTGATAGTCAGAGTGCTATCATGTTGGCAAAGAATCCGGTCTTTCATCAAAAGATCAAGCACATAGATGTGAAATACCATTTCATCAGGGAGGTACTGGAAGACAAGCGACTTGAGCTTGTGAAGGTGCATACTGATGATAATCCTGCAGATTTGCTCACTAAGAGCTTGCCTACAGAGCGGTTTGCACATTGCCGCCACATCATGGGATTAGGATGAGACCATTCTTATTTTATGGTCTTGTATACAGGAACTGTATACTGCTGTAATTTTTTATTCTTTTCTCCCCTTTAGGCACATTGGCCTTTAGGTGGGAGGTTGTTGGGGTAAAGGCACATTGCCACCCTTTTATTAAAGATATGACACCTATGACTGTCTTAAGACAGTCATAGGGTGAAAGCCTAATCCTAATAAAACCTATGAGTTTGTGGTGTGGCTCAACACTTCACACCCACATCTTTTGTGTCTCCCCTCTCTCTCACTCTCTCCCCGTTGTTCTTCTCCCCCATTCTTTCCCTCTCACAGCCTTTAAACGATTGCAATGGACTCAGCTACTCCTCTAGTTTGGTGTTGTTGACCTATGGAAAGAAACACGGTCCTTGTTTCCCGGGTGTACCTCTCAACATAGTGTGCAGTTTACCTATTGAGCTTGTTTGGATCTCTAGTATATTCTTAATGCGCATCAATATGTGCATTCACTTGTAATATGTGGGCTGATTATGCTTTCCCGCATTCAATTCATACCCCTCTTTGGTTGCAGCTATCTTTTTATGATATAAAAGGCTACTTCTCATAAGAAATAGTTATTTGCAGCATTAGGCATATAAAGATATGGTGCGTGATGCTATTGCTCCTCTTTGGCCACACTGTCACATAGATATTGACTATGCATGGCTTGCCTTTGTTATTCCTTATGCAGCATGTAATTTTTGAGTATGGCAAGAACTACATGGCGAGAACGCATGTAATTTGTGAGTATGGCAGGAACTACATGTGTTCTCTTAGGGAGGATGTTGCTATGGCTAAAAGAACTTGTCATGACTTGACATAAATCAATCAAATTTGGGAATTATCTCATGTTGAGGCTACTCGTCTATGACATTTTCTTCAATATACTAATTGTAGGAAGGGGACACTTGGGCCTGGCAGAGGGCTTTCAGGGATGAGGGGCTCCTCCAGGGTTTTTTTGAAAGGGTCACTCTATAAAAGGCGATTGCAAATGTCTGTAAGATTAAAGAGGAAGATGGTAACTCGACAAATTCGCGTTACATGTGTTAGTCAGTTTGTCACTCCAATTCTGTCTCAGTGGAGTTCTTTCTATAGAATTGGGATACCATCTCACCTGCACTATTGTTTATGATAAATCATGCTTGGGAAACTCAACAAATGTAGGTAGCTAGAAGAAAGAGCTGATTAAATTATTCCCCAAGAAACATTTGTGTGAGTCTTTGCTGGTTGGAGGCCAAGATGATAGTGAATGGTATTTAAGGCTTTTTGTATGAGGGTTTACACACTACCGAGTATGGGTTCATTCCCAGCAGACATATTATAGTTGATATTGCCAATGCGTATGTGGGGATTGAATATGTCAAGTACACTGAGTAGGATATTCTCTTATCGCAGGTGGGTATTGCTAAAGCTTTTGATATTGTACAATGGGATTTCATCTTGTAGACTATGAAATCTTTGGGTTTTGGGAAAAAAATGCAGCACGTCAAATTTTTGGTTATATCAAGATAGTAAACTGCTGGCATTCTGGCGGGTGATCGCATTATTGATGAATAGCCTCTTTTATGTTACGTTTGCCAATGTTGCTCTCTCAGTACCTTGGTTGATGCAATAGGTACTCATCTATGCTTCGATTATTTACTAGCTACAAGTGAGCTGTATGGATTGTAGATGCATGTAAGAAGGCTGTTGATAGCACAAGCGTATGCTGATGACTCCTTAATGCCTTAGAACAATGAAAAGGATCTTTCATGCCTTATGCTTGCATTGTCAATATATGGTTTGGCAGCTGGATTACAAGTCAATTTTCAAAATTCTAAGCTTTTTCCTTTGCATGTGAAAGATTGGCACCATATTTTATGGCCGGGAGAGGTTTTACACACGGCTTGTGCGTCGTCTTGGTTACCCCTTGGGGTGGACAGTCACTCGTCCCTCGCAAATGGACTGGGTGCTTGCCAAGCTAAGTAAGAAGTTGGAAGATGTTTGCCAAACAAGATATTGTGAGAAGTGCAGCGGATCGAGAGAGAGATCAAGAGAAATGCAAGGATCTCAAGACAAAACCACAAACCGGTGGGGAAGCCTCTGCTATACAAGGCATTATTTGCGCTGCAAGAGATGCAATGCATTGACAAGTGAGGGAGGGGGCCTATATATAGGCAGCCCCCCCCCCCCGCCCCCCGCCCCCCCCCCCCCCCCCCCCCTGCCGCACCCCCTCCCTCTTCCCCTGTCCAGTTGGCTGGTCTGTAGGCCGACCCCTACAGTAGGTGGGATGACCCCCTCTACTGCCCTATGGAGGCTGGCACACAGCTCCGAGCAGCTCCTAGGGGTTGACCCCCTCGGCCCCATAAAGAGGCTGCTAGCCAGCCATATGGAGGGCTGACTCCCAGCCCCAAACACCCCGGCTGAGGGCTCTACTGGGCCGACCTCCTCCAGCCCTGGTATGTCTGATCATCTAGAAACATGTAGCTGTTCAGTTTTGCAACCTTCAAAGGTCAAGAAGTTGTTATCGAATTTTCCACATCTGTGGTTGTCCGTTATGAGATGAAACTTCGTCCATCAATGTATTTAGTACCCTTCTCACTTTTCTTAAGACGTATTTGACTATTCTAGTCCTGGCAAAGGCTCATCCTGTGCATTCTAAAGTATGGATTTGGGTTGCAATTTCTATTATTGTAAGTCTTTTAAAAGAATAGGCTTGTACATCAGGTTTCATGGTCAATATTTCTTCAGGAAATTGGAATGTATATTATTTTGTAGATTTAGACATGGTTGGATAGATACGAGTCTGTAAAGGTTAGAAACGTTAGAAACTTTAGAGACCTGCCTTAAAATTTAGGGCTTTTGCCCAAAAATTGCACCTTGGGTTAAGGTTGACGGCCGTATGTCGTATGGCACCATTTCCAACACCTCGAGCTGCTCAACGCATGAATCTTGCAATCCTGTGTGTCGATCTTGGAACCATGTGTGCTTTCAGCCTGCCCTCAGCAAAGTTTTGAGTACTTGCCTTGGATTTTGTATATTGTATGGTTCTAGTAATAAGTGCAATGTGCATGCGCCATGGCACATGCAGCATGATGCATCTCAGTATCTACTATAAATTACTAATAACTAATAAGATATCTTTTATATATATATATATAATTTATTTATTTGTTTCTAAAGTCTCTTAAGTTTAGGTACTTGACCCTAAAACGTACCTGACGTTTCGTACCTGACGTTTCTGACAACCATGGATATAGATTGCTGAGTGAAAGTGGAATGTAGAATATTTTGTAGATTTAGACTCGCTAGTGTTCTGATATTTGTAATGCATGCTTTAATTCCGCTGCTTGCTCTTCATGGAGGAATTTGTACATTTTATATCTAAAACTGTGTACTTCCTTGCACAGGTATACCCTTTTTTGGTAAATATTGAAAATAGCTTAACTATTGCAAATTTTGAAAGCATGTTTAAAAGCAGCTTCTTCTCAAATCTGTGTGTTACACACCTATATAGCTTGTTTGCATGGCATTCTCTTCTTGAGATACCTTGCCAAGGCCAAAAAAGTTCATCCATAGCACAGCATAGATAGAGTTATGCTGCCAATCATTGCACTCTAGCTTTTGTCATGGGGAACACATTTTTGACGTCTTAACATAATCCTTTTGTGTTTGCAGGAGGCTCAAAACCAAACTTGGCAGATTTGGCTGTCTTTGGTGTGCTGAAACCGATAAGGAATCTTAGAGCCGGTCATGATATGGTGGCTAATACCAAAATTGGACCTTGGTATGCACGAATGGAAGCAGAAGTGGGAGAATCGTCAAGAATAACAGAGTAGGTCTGTACCATAAATAATAACCTTAGGGTAGCGATCTGCATTTGTTTTGAGGGGAGAAAGGGCAGCTGAGAAGTCTTATTGCCATATCTGCCTGTCTGAGGCTAACTGCTAGTTATCAACGAAAGGGGTGCCTGGAAATCTTATTGCCATATCGCCCGGTGGATGCTAAGGCTGCAATTTGTCCTTGAGTTATCTACAATAATCATTGCATTTTACGCAAGCTGGGTTTTTTGTTGTTTGATGAGGATTGCACACAGCAGTTTCTGAGGGCTAGGGCTATTGAAGTTTTGTTTGGGTGTCTGTTGAGGCGAGTCGGGAGGGTTAATTGAGCTCAGGTGCTCACGAGAGAGTTGGACTTCTTGGATTCATCAGTTTTCAGCCTCAACTTCGTCTTTGTTAACTTTCCCGCCCCATATTAATGATTATTGTGAAACTCCGGCATCAACATGCTTCTTTCCAGTGATCATCAGAGAGACTCCTATGGGGATAACACCTTTGCAAAGTGTTTCAGAACCTTACTACAATATTTGTGATACTGTAGCTAGTGATTGAAAACTTTTATGGGAATGCCTTAATAAGAACAATGAAATACAAAAATCCTCAGCCAGACTTCACCACCAAGTTTTCGGTGATCTCTCCCAGATCTCTCAAAATAATCTGTCCCCTGCAGCTACTGGCTGCCTTTGTGCTGTTGTACTCCACACATGATACTTTGTATAACACTGAAGACTGTGCTACTCTGGATGAAGTTTCATAATGCGCATATTCTTAGAAGTGGGGTGTTACATTGTTGTTTAACCATATGCATTAGTGACTTTCCCTATTGTCATTTGCATGGTGCTGTCTTCGTGTACTGTACTTTTAAAACCTAAGAGAGCAGATAAATGGAATTATTTCTCTGGCTGTGTTGTGAATAGCCTTCAAATATTGCTTCCCTTCTATCTCTTTTTTGGCATTGCAATCTGAGGCTTATTACTATAGCCACCCCTTGGTCGTCCTTTTTTCCATTTTTGTCAAGTTACGAAAAAATTTTAGGCGACTATTACTTTCCATTTTGTCTATGCCTAGAAAATGAAGCTATCCTTCCCATAAATCTGGTTTGGCATTGTGCAATATGAGACCTCTTTAATGTTGGAGTGGTTTCCATTCCTTTTTTTACGAAGGTACTTCATAACTACTCATATGTTTTGGAGCTCTAAAAATAAAGCTTTCCAATAGCCCCTCGTTGCTGGTGTTAAGGGATCATACAATAGGGCAATTGCATGCAAGTTTTTTGGTTGTGTAGCTAGGTACATCTGGGTGTTTTTCTTATCTATTTTCAAGGTTGCTAGGTACATCAGGTTGCTTATGTTTGAAATCCTAACCACACGTCAAGCTCAGGTTTAACAGTCAAATCGCAACCACCTTTGTTAAATTGCAAGTGAAAAAATGTGCCCATAGATGGCTGGAATCTAAATCTCAGCAACAGAATCCAATTCGCAGCAATTGCAATTGAAAAAATGTGCCCATAGGTGGCTGGAATCTAAATCTCAGAGCAACAGAATCCAATTCGCAGCATTGAAGAACAATTTGCCAAATGAAAGCCACTTTTGTCTAGGGGCTGGAGGGTTGCATGGGAAACTTTCAAAAGAGGGTTGGATAGAAATCTCAAAAGAGAGAGTAGAGGGGCAAGGAGAAGTAAACCGTAGTACTAGGGGCCTGAAATAAAGACGGGTATGATTCTCATTACAGCTGGAAGCCTTTTATATACTAGGCCAGCCAATTAGAAAGCATGTTATTTCTAAAAAGTTGGGCCTGCTTTTTTTTGCATAGAATAGGTAGTTTTCTCCAAAAAGCTAAGCTTCTCTAAACCAAGCGTTGTCTCCATAAAGAGGAGGCAATTTTATTGCTTTCAACTCAAGTGGGCCCTTCATTGCATGGGGTGCCACTAGTCTTGTGCTTTTCCCCTTCAAAAATGGGAAAATTAAGCATGCTCCAATGTTCTACACCATTATTAACAATATCCAACACTTTAACCCATTAGAGGTTAGCCAAATGCATGCATTCTACTTGGACTAATCCTACTCCCTTGTGGGTGTCCCTATAGCACTCTTTTATTAATTCAAAGCAATGTAAACAAGATAGCATGAACGCTTGAGTGCACTCCCTCCTAGTTCATTAGACACATACCAAACATCTTTGTATCTATTGCTACTAGAGTCAATGTAATCCAATTGTATCTCCTAATCGCTCTTGCGCTCTATTTAATTAATTAGTTGTACCTCCCTTCTCTCATTTCACAACAATTAACCTAAGCTTTCATCTAATTAATCCTCTGGGCTCACCGACTCCCTTTGTCCTTGTC